>NW_026043978.1:0-149000 GCF_937001465.1 Orcinus orca
CAGGAAAAAACGCATACGCACTTTTTGGCCAACCAAGCAAGCTTGCAAAGGAAATCTGCACTACAATGAAGTCTCACTTCCCCCCGGTCAAAAGGGCCATCTGAAAAAAGTGTAAAATCCAGAAAGGCAGGATAGGTCATGGAGAACTGGGAGCCTTGTTATGCTGATGGGCGGGATGTAAATTGCCAACAGCCACTCGGGAGAAGTGTATGGTGTTTCCTGAAACATCTAAAAAACAGAGAAACAGAGCCTAGGGCACTTTCACTTATGGTCCTATAGCTTAGGGAAATTAAAATCAAAAAGACACAGCCACGCCAAAGTTTGGGACGGCTGTGTTTACAAGAACCTCATTTACAGTACAACTTCAATATCGCAGAAAGTGAAAAATGGATAAAGAAATTGTGGTACTTACGTACAATGCAATATCACTCAGCAATGAAATCTTTGTCAACAGGCCCGTAGCAGCATAATGAGTGGATTCAGGTATGATAATTCTAACTGAAATAAGTCACACAGAGAAAGAAACATCATAAGATATCACTAATACACGGAATGTCAACTTGGCTACACAGGAACTGGATTACAAAACAGAACAGGGTCTCAAATTTAGAAAACCAACATGCTTGCTTAAGGGGAAAGGTGAGTTAGGGGTGCTGCATAAAACCAGAGATTGAAATGAGCACAGATAAAGTTCCTGAAGCCAAATATGTAATAGACAAGAGCTACTCCTTGCTCAACCGAAATGGACTCAACACCCCATATTAAACGCCTAAGAATGTAGGCTGACTAGTAAGTATCTTAAAACCTATAGGATGGCTATATCTCTGAAAGAGAATCAAGCGTGTGTACAGGGGCATAAACGCAGCAGTGATAGGATTGGAGAGGTTCGGTGAGCAAATGAAGACCCTTTGAAGTCATATTACATGGTACCCATTCCACGGGTCTCAACTCTCCAGGTTTAAGGGATTCTTCCTTTAGCTAAATCATGCATGTGGAACCCAGAGTATGATCAACCATGTGATCGGGAGACATGTTCAAATATATCTCAGTTTTCGTACCCTGGTACTCGGGTGCAATATTCCACACGCTTTACTAACACTCTCCCGACTTGGAGAGTCAGTGCCTTTAACCTCCTGTTTGGCCCAGTTTACAATTTCTGCGGAAGATGAACAGGAATGGGGAGAACCAATGAGAGACTAGCTGGAGGTGTGTGGACGGGCAAATTTAACTCTCATTTCCCACCAGGAAGAGGAATTAACCAAAGGATCAGCGTGCCGTGTCGGAACCAAATTAGGGCCTGAAGGAATCCTGCGGTGTTGCGGCCAGCTCACAAGAAAGCGAGTTGAAGAAAGGAGCTCAGGGGCACTGTAATTCACAAACCTGCAGAGTTATAAATGACAGCTATCGTCCAAAAATATACTGAAGTAAGGCTGCCAAGAGGACTTGAAAGCGGGGCAGAATTGCAGGAAACTGATTTCAGGAGGTAGACTGGAATTGCATTTAAAGCATAGGAAAGAGACAGAACGTCGACAGTGATGCACTTGGCCAAAAAGGGCGTATGCGTTTTTTCCTGAATATATTCAGGAAAAAACGCATACGCCCTTTTTGGCCAACCAAGCAAGCTTGCAAAGGAAATCTGCACTACAATGAAGTCTCACTTCCCCCCGGTCAAAAGGGCCATCTGAAAAAAGTGTAAAATCCAGAAAGGCAGGACAGGCCATGGAGAAATGGGAGCCTTGTTATGTTGATGGGCGGGATGTAAATTGCCAACAGCCACTCGGGAGAAGTGTATGGTGTTTCCTGAAACATCTAAAAAACAAAGCAACAGAGCCTAGGGCACTTCCACTTATGGTCCTATAGCTTAGGGAAATTAAAATCAAAAAGACACAGCCACCCCAATGTTTGGGACGGCTCTGTTTACAAGAACGTCATTCACGGTACAAGTTCAATATCGCAGAAAGTGAAAAATGGATAAAGAAGTTGTGGTACTTACATACAATGCAATATCACTCAGCAATGAAATCTATGTCATCAGGCCCTTAGCAGCATAATGAGTGGATTCAGGTATGATGTTTCTAACTGAAATAAGTCACACAGAAAAAGAAACATCATAAAATATCACTAACATATGTAATGTAAACTTGGTTACACAGGAACTGGATTATAAAACAGAACAGGGTCTCAAATTTAGAAAACCAACATGCTTGCTTAAGGGGAAAGGTGAGTTCGGGTGCTGCATAAAACCAGAGATTGAAATGAGCACAGATAAAGTTCCTTAAGCCAAATATGTAATAGACAAGAGCTACTCCTTGCTCAACGAAATGGACTCAACACCCCATATTAAACGCCTAAGAATGTACCTGACTAGTAAGCATCTTAAAACCTATGGATTGCTATATCTCCGAAAGAGAATCAAGCGTGTGTACAGGGGCATAAAAGCAGCAGTGATTGGATTGGAGAGGTTCGGTGAGCAAATGAAGACCCTTTGAAGTCGTATTGCATGGTACCCATTCCACGGGTCTCAACTCTCCAGGTTTAAGGGATTCTTCCTTCAGGTAAAACATGCATGTGGAACCCAGAGTATGATCAACCGTGTGATCGGGAGACGTGTTCCAATATGTCTCAGTTTTCGTCCCCTGGTACTCGGGTGCAACTTTCCAGATGCTTTACTAACACTCTCCCGACTTGGAGAGTCAGTGCCTTTAACCTCCTGTTTGGCCCAGTTTGCAATTTCTGCGGAAGATGAACAGGAATAGGGAGAACCAATGAGAGACTAGCTGGAGGTGTCTGGACGGGCAAATTTAACTCTCATTTCCCACCAGGAAGAGGAATTAACCAAAGGCTCAGTCAGCGTGCCGTGCCGGAACCAGATTAGGGCCTGAAGCAATCGTGCGGTGTTGCGGCCAGCTCACAAGAAAGCGAGTTGAAGAAAGGAGCTCAGGGGCACTGTAATTCACAAACCTGCAGAGTTATAAATGACAGCTATCGCCCAAACATATACTGAGATAACGCTGCCAAGAGGACTTGAAAGCGGGGCAGAATTGCAGGAAACCGATTTCAGGAGGTAGACTGGAATTGAATTTAAAGCATAGGAAAAGAGGCAGAACGTCGACAATGATTCACTTGGCCAAAAAGGGCGTATGCGTTTTTTCCTGAATATATTCAGGAAAAAACGCATACGCCCTTTTTGGCCAACCAAGCAAGCTTGCAAAGGAAATCTGCACTACAATGAAGTCTCACTTCTCCCCGGTCAAAAGGGCCATCTGAAAAAAGTGTAAAATCCAGAAAGGCAGGACAGGCCATGGAGAACTAGGAGCCTTGTTATGCTGATGGGCGGGATGTAAATTGCCAACAGCCACTCGGGAGAAGTGTATAGTGTTTCCGGAAACATCTAAAAAACAAAGCAACAGAGCCTAGGGCACTTCCACTTATGGTCCTATAGCTTAGGGAAATTAAAATCAAAAAGACACAGCCACCCCAAAGTTTGGGACGGCTCTGTTTACAAGAACCTCGTTTATGGTACAAGTTCAATATAGCAGAAAGCGAAAAATGGATAAAGAATTTGTGGTACTTACGTCCAATGCAATATCACACAGCAATGAAATCTATGTCATCAGGCCCGTAGCAGCATAATGAGTGGATTCACGTATGATGATTCTAACTGAAATAAGTCACACAGAAAAAGAAACATGATAAGATATCACTAATACACGGAATGTAAACTTGGCTACACAGGAAATGGATTACAAAACAGAACAGGTTCTCAAATTTAGAAAACCAACATGCTTGCTTAAGGGGAAAGGTGAGTTCGGGTGCTGCATAAAACCAGAGATTGAAATGAGCACAGATAAAGTTCCTTAAGCCAAATATGGAATAGACAAGAGCTACTCCTTGCTCAACGAAATGGACTCAACACCCCATATTAAACGCCTAAGAATGTACCTGACTAGTAAGTATCTTAAAACCTATGGATTGCTATGTCTCTGAAAGAGAATCAAGCGTGTGTACAGGGGCATAAACGCAGCAGTGATAGGATTGGAGAGGTTCGGTGAGCAAATGAAGACCCTTTGAAGTCATATTGCATGGTACCCATTCCACGGGTCTCAACTCTCCAGGTTTAAGGGATTCTTCCTTCAGCTAAAACATGCATGTGGAACCCAGAGTATGATCAACCGTGTGATCGGAAGACGTGTTCAAATATGAATCAGTTTTCGTCCCCTGGTACTCGGGTGCAACATTCCAGAAGCTTTACTAACACTCTCCTGACTTGGAGAGTCAGTGCCTTTAACCTCCTGTTTGGCCCAGTTTGCAATTTCTGCGGAAGATGAACAGGAATAGGGAGAACCAATGAGAGACTAGCTGGAGGTGTCTGGACGGGCAAATTTAACTCTCATTTCCCACCAGGAAGAGGAATTAACCAAAGGCTCAGCGTGCCGTGCCGGAACCAGATTAGGGTCTGAAGCAATCCTGCGGTGTTGCGGCCAGCTCACAAGAAAGCGAGTTGAAGAAAGGAGCTCAGGGGCACTGTAATTCACAAACCTGCAGAGTTATAAATGACAGCTATCGTCCAAAAATATACTGAAGTAAGGCTGCCAAGAGGACTTGAAAGCGGGGCAGAATTGCAGGCAACCGATTTCAGGAGGTAGACTGGAATTGCATTTAAAGCATAGGAAAAGAGGCAGAACGTCCACAATGATGCACTTGGCCATAAAGGGCGTATGCGTTTTTTCCTGAATATATTCAGGAAAAAACGCATACGCCCTTTTTGGCCAACCAAGCAAGCTTGCAAAGGAAATCTGCACTACAATGAAGTCTCACTTCCCCCCGGTCAAAAAGGCCATCTGAAAAAAGTATAAAATCCAGAAAGGGAGGACAGGCCATGGAGAACTGTGAGCCTCGTTATGCTGATGGGCCGGATGTAAATTGCCAACAGCCACTCGGGAGAAGTGTATGGTGTTTCCTGAAACATCTAAAAAACAAAGCAACAGAGCCTAGGGCACTTCCACTTATGGTCCTATAGCTTAGGGAAATTAAAATCAAAAAGACACAGCCACCCCAAAGTTTGGGATGGCTCTGTTTACAAGAACCTCGTTTACAGTACAAGTTCAATATCGCGGAAAGTGAAAACTACATAAAGAAATTGTGGTACTTACGTACAATGCAATATCACTCAGCAATGAAATCTATGTCATCAGGCCCGTAGCAGCATAATGAGTGGATTCAGGTATGATGATTCTAACTGAAATAAGTCACACAGAAATAGAAATATCATAAGACATCACTAATACACGGAATGTAAACTTGGCTACACAGGAACTGGATTACAAAACAGAACAGGGTCTCAAATGTAGAAAACCAACTTATGCTTGCTTAAGGGGAAAGGTGAGTTGGGGTGCTGCATAAAACCAGAGATTGAAATGAGCACAGATAAAGTTCCTTAAGCCAAATATGGAATAGACAAGAGCTACTCCTTGCTCAACGAAATGGACTCAACACCCCATATTAAACGCCTAAAAATGTACCTGACTAGTAAGTATCTTAAAACCTATGGATTGCTATGTCTCCGAAAGAGAATCAAGCATGTGTACAGGGGCATAAACGCAGCAGTGATAGGATTGGAGAGGTTTGGTGAGCAAATGAATACCCCTTGAAGTCATATTGCATGGTACCCATTCCACGAGTCTCAACTCTCCAGGTTTAAGGGATTCTTCCTTCAGCTAAAACATGAATGTGGAACCCAGAGTATGATCAACCATGTGATCGGGAGACGTGTTCCAATATGTCTCAGTTTTCGTCCCCTGGTACTCGGGTGCAACATTCCAGATGCTTTACTAACACTCTCCCGACTTGGAGAGTCAGTGCCTTTAACCTCCTGTTTGGCCCAGTTTGCAATTTCTGCGGAAGATGAACAGGAATAGGGAGAACCAATGAGAGACTAGCTGGAGGTGTGTGGACGGGCAAATTTAACTCTCATTTCCCACCAGGAAGAGGAATTAACCAAAGGCTCAGCGTGCCGTGCCGGAACCATATTAGGGCCTGAAGCAATCCTGCGGTGTTGCGGCCAACTCACAAGAAAGCGAGTTGAAGAAAGGAGCTCGGGGCACTGTAATTCACAAACATGCAGAGTTATAAATGACAGCTATCGTCCAAAAATATACTGAGATAACGCTGCCAAGAGGACTTGAAAGCGGGGCAGAATTGCAGGAAACCGATTTCAGGAGGTAGACTGGAATTGCATTTAAAGCATAGGAAAAGAGGCAGAACGTCGACAATGATGCACTTGGCCAAAAAGTGCGTATGCGTTTTTTCCTGAATATATTCAGGAAAAAACGCATACGCACTTTTTGGCCAACCAAGCAAGCTTGCAAAGGAAATCTGCACTACAATGAAGTCTCACTTCCCCCCGGTCAAAAGGGCCATCTGAAAAAAGTGTAAAATCCAGAAAGGCAGGATAGGTCATGGAGAACTGGGAGCCTTGTTATGCTGATGGGCGGGATGTAAATTGCCAACAGCCACTCGGGAGAAGTGTATGGTGTTTCCTGAAACATCTAAAAAACAGAGAAACAGAGCCTAGGGCACTTTCACTTATGGTCCTATAGCTTAGGGAAATTAAAATCAAAAAGACACAGCCACGCCAAAGTTTGGGACGGCTGTGTTTACAAGAACCTCATTTACAGTACAACTTCAATATCGCAGAAAGTGAAAAATGGATAAAGAAATTGTGGTACTTACGTACAATGCAATATCACTCAGCAATGAAATCTTTGTCAACAGGCCCGTAGCAGCATAATGAGTGGATTCAGGTATGATAATTCTAACTGAAATAAGTCACACAGAGAAAGAAACATCATAAGATATCACTAATACACGGAATGTCAACTTGGCTACACAGGAACTGGATTACAAAACAGAACAGGGTCTCAAATTTAGAAAACCAACATGCTTGCTTAAGGGGAAAGGTGAGTTAGGGTGCTGCATAAAACCAGAGATTGAAATGAGCACAGATAAAGTTCCTTAAGCCAAATATGTAATAGACAAGAGCTACTCCTTGCTCAACCAAATGAACTCAACACCCCATATTAAATGCCTAAGAATATACCTGACGAGTAAGTATCTTAAAACCTATAGATGGCTATATCTCTGAAAGAGAATCAAGCGTGTGTACAGGGGCATAAACGCAGCAGTGATAGGATTGGAGAGGTTCGGTGAGCAAATGAAGACCCTTTGAAGTCATATTGCATGGTACCCATTCCACGGGTCTCAACTCTCCAGGTTTAAGGGATTCTTCCTTTAGCTAAATCATGCATGTGGAACCCAGAGTATGATCAACCATGTGATCGGGAGACGTGTTCAAATATATCTCAGTTTTCGTACCCTGGTACTCGGGTGCAATATTCCACACGCTTTACTAACACTCTCCCGACTTGGAGAGTCAGTGCCTTTAACCTCCTGTTTGGCCCAGTTTACAATTTCTGCGGAAGATGAACAGGAATGGGGAGAACCAATGAGAGACTAGCTGGAGGTGTGTGGACGGGCAAATTTAACTCTCATTTCCCACCAGGAAGAGGAATTAACCAAAGGATCAGCGTGCCGTGTCGGAACCAAATTAGGGCCTGAAGGAATCCTGCGGTGTTGCGGCCAGCTCACAAGAAAGCGAGTTGAAGAAAGGAGCTCAGGGGCACTGTAATTCACAAACCTGCAGAGTTATAAATGACAGCTATCGTCCAAAAATATACTGAAGTAAGGCTGCCAAGAGGACTTGAAAGCGGGGCAGAATTGCAGGAAACTGATTTCAGGAGGTAGACTGGAATTGCATTTAAAGCATAGGAAAGAGACAGAACGTCGACAGTGATGCACTTGGCCAAAAAGGGCGTATGCGTTTTTTCCTGAATATATTCAGGAAAAAACGCATACGCCCTTTTTGGCCAACCAAGCAAGCTTGCAAAGGAAATCTGCACTACAATGAAGTCTCACTTCCCCCCGGTCAAAAGGGCCATCTGAAAAAAGTGTAAAATCCAGAAAGGCAGGACAGGCCATGGAGAAATGGGAGCCTTGTTATGTTGATGGGCGGGATGTAAATTGCCAACAGCCACTCGGGAGAAGTGTATGGTGTTTCCTGAAACATCTAAAAAACAAAGCAACAGAGCCTAGGGCACTTCCACTTATGGTCCTATAGCTTAGGGAAATTAAAATCAAAAAGACACAGCCACCCCAATGTTTGGGACGGCTCTGTTTACAAGAACGTCATTCACGGTACAAGTTCAATATCGCAGAAAGTGAAAAATGGATAAAGAAGTTGTGGTACTTACATACAATGCAATATCACTCAGCAATGAAATCTATGTCATCAGGCCCTTAGCAGCATAATGAGTGGATTCAGGTATGATGTTTCTAACTGAAATAAGTCACACAGAAAAAGAAACATCATAAAATATCACTAACATATGTAATGTAAACTTGGTTACACAGGAACTGGATTATAAAACAGAACAGGGTCTCAAATTTAGAAAACCAACATGCTTGCTTAAGGGGAAAGGTGAGTTGGGGTGCTGCATAAAACCAGAGATTGAAATGAGCACAGATAAAGTTCCTTAAGCCAAATATGTAATAGACAAGAGCTACTCCTTGCTCAACGAAATGGACTCAACACCCCATATTAAACGCCTAAGAATGTACCTGACTAGTAAGCATCTTAAAACCTATGGATTGCTATATCTCCGAAAGAGAATCAAGCGTGTGTACAGGGGCATAAAAGCAGCAGTGATAGGATTGGAGAGGTTCGGTGAGCAAATGAAGACCCTTTGAAGTCGTATTGCATGGTACCCATTCCACGGGTCTCAACTCTCCAGGTTTAAGGGATTCTTCCTTCAGGTAAAACATGCATGTGGAACCCAGAGTATGATCAACCGTGTGATCGGGAGACGTGTTCCAATATGTCTCAGTTTTCGTCCCCTGGTACTCGGGTGCAACTTTCCAGATGCTTTACTAACACTCTCCCGACTTGGAGAGTCAGTGCCTTTAACCTCCTGTTTGGCCCAGTTTGCAATTTCTGCGGAAGATGAACAGGAATAGGGAGAACCAATGAGAGACTAGCTGGAGGTGTCTGGACGGGCAAATTTAACTCTCATTTCCCACCAGGAAGAGGAATTAACCAAAGGCTCAGTCAGCGTGCCGTGCCGGAACCAGATTAGGGCCTGAAGCAATCGTGCGGTGTTGCGGCCAGCTCACAAGAAAGCGAGTTGAAGAAAGGAGCTCAGGGGCACTGTAATTCACAAACCTGCAGAGTTATAAATGACAGCTATCGCCCAAACATATACTGAGATAACGCTGCCAAGAGGACTTGAAAGCGGGGCAGAATTGCAGGAAACCGATTTCAGGAGGTAGACTGGAATTGAATTTAAAGCATAGGAAAAGAGGCAGAACGTCGACAATGATTCACTTGGCCAAAAAGGGCGTATGCGTTTTTTCCTGAATATATTCAGGAAAAAACGCATACGCCCTTTTTGGCCAACCAAGCAAGCTTGCAAAGGAAATCTGCACTACAATGAAGTCTCACTTCTCCCCGGTCAAAAGGGCCATCTGAAAAAAGTGTAAAATCCAGAAAGGCAGGACAGGCCATGGAGAACTAGGAGCCTTGTTATGCTGATGGGCGGGATGTAAATTGCCAACAGCCACTCGGGAGAAGTGTATAGTGTTTCCGGAAACATCTAAAAAACAAAGCAACAGAGCCTAGGGCACTTCCACTTATGGTCCTATAGCTTAGGGAAATTAAAATCAAAAAGACACAGCCACCCCAAAGTTTGGGACGGCTCTGTTTACAAGAACCTCGTTTATGGTACAAGTTCAATATAGCAGAAAGCGAAAAATGGATAAAGAATTTGTGGTACTTACGTCCAATGCAATATCACACAGCAATGAAATCTATGTCATCAGGCCCGTAGCAGCATAATGAGTGGATTCACGTATGATGATTCTAACTGAAATAAGTCACACAGAAAAAGAAACATGATAAGATATCACTAATACACGGAATGTAAACTTGGCTACACAGGAAATGGATTACAAAACAGAACAGGTTCTCAAATTTAGAAAACCAACATGCTTGCTTAAGGGGAAAGGTGAGTTCGGGTGCTGCATAAAACCAGAGATTGAAATGAGCACAGATAAAGTTCCTTAAGCCAAATATGGAATAGACAAGAGCTACTCCTTGCTCAACGAAATGGACTCAACACCCCATATTAAACGCCTAAGAATGTACCTGACTAGTAAGTATCTTAAAACCTATGGATTGCTATGTCTCTGAAAGAGAATCAAGCGTGTGTACAGGGGCATAAACGCAGCAGTGATAGGATTGGAGAGGTTCGGTGAGCAAATGAAGACCCTTTGAAGTCATATTGCATGGTACCCATTCCACGGGTCTCAACTCTCCAGGTTTAAGGGATTCTTCCTTCAGCTAAAACATGCATGTGGAACCCAGAGTATGATCAACCGTGTGATCGGAAGACGTGTTCAAATATGAATCAGTTTTCGTCCCCTGGTACTCGGGTGCAACATTCCAGAAGCTTTACTAACACTCTCCTGACTTGGAGAGTCAGTGCCTTTAACCTCCTGTTTGGCCCAGTTTGCAATTTCTGCGGAAGATGAACAGGAATAGGGAGAACCAATGAGAGACTAGCTGGAGGTGTCTGGACGGGCAAATTTAACTCTCATTTCCCACCAGGAAGAGGAATTAACCAAAGGCTCAGCGTGCCGTGCCGGAACCAGATTAGGGTCTGAAGCAATCCTGCGGTGTTGCGGCCAGCTCACAAGAAAGCGAGTTGAAGAAAGGAGCTCAGGGGCACTGTAATTCACAAACCTGCAGAGTTATAAATGACAGCTATCGTCCAAAAATATACTGAAGTAAGGCTGCCAAGAGGACTTGAAAGCGGGGCAGAATTGCAGGCAACCGATTTCAGGAGGTAGACTGGAATTGCATTTAAAGCATAGGAAAAGAGGCAGAACGTCCACAATGATGCACTTGGCCATAAAGGGCGTATGCGTTTTTTCCTGAATATATTCAGGAAAAAACGCATACGCCCTTTTTGGCCAACCAAGCAAGCTTGCAAAGGAAATCTGCACTACAATGAAGTCTCACTTCCCCCCGGTCAAAAAGGCCATCTGAAAAAAGTATAAAATCCAGAAAGGGAGGACAGGCCATGGAGAACTGTGAGCCTCGTTATGCTGATGGGCCGGATGTAAATTGCCAACAGCCACTCGGGAGAAGTGTATGGTGTTTCCTGAAACATCTAAAAAACAAAGCAACAGAGCCTAGGGCACTTCCACTTATGGTCCTATAGCTTAGGGAAATTAAAATCAAAAAGACACAGCCACCCCAAAGTTTGGGATGGCTCTGTTTACAAGAACCTCGTTTACAGTACAAGTTCAATATCGCAGAAAGTGAAAACTACATAAAGAAATTGTGGTACTTACGTACAATGCAATATCACTCAGCAATGAAATCTATGTCATCAGGCCCGTAGCAGCATAATGAGTGGATTCAGGTATGATGATTCTAACTGAAATAAGTCACACAGAAATAGAAATATCATAAGACATCACTAATACACGGAATGTAAACTTGGCTACACAGGAACTGGATTACAAAACAGAACAGGGTCTCAAATGTAGAAAACCAACTTATGCTTGCTTAAGGGGAAAGGTGAGTTGGGGTGCTGCATAAAACCAGAGATTGAAATGAGCACAGATAAAGTTCCTTAAGCCAAATATGGAATAGACAAGAGCTACTCCTTGCTCAACGAAATGGACTCAACACCCCATATTAAACGCCTAAAAATGTACCTGACTAGTAAGTATCTTAAAACCTATGGATTGCTATGTCTCCGAAAGAGAATCAAGCATGTGTACAGGGGCATAAACGCAGCAGTGATAGGATTGGAGAGGTTTGGTGAGCAAATGAATACCCCTTGAAGTCATATTGCATGGTACCCATTCCACGAGTCTCAACTCTCCAGGTTTAAGGGATTCTTCCTTCAGCTAAAACATGAATGTGGAACCCAGAGTATGATCAACCATGTGATCGGGAGACGTGTTCCAATATGTCTCAGTTTTCGTCCCCTGGTACTCGGGTGCAACATTCCAGATGCTTTACTAACACTCTCCCGACTTGGAGAGTCAGTGCCTTTAACCTCCTGTTTGGCCCAGTTTGCAATTTCTGCGGAAGATGAACAGGAATAGGGAGAACCAATGAGAGACTAGCTGGAGGTGTGTGGACGGGCAAATTTAACTCTCATTTCCCACCAGGAAGAGGAATTAACCAAAGGCTCAGCGTGCCGTGCCGGAACCATATTAGGGCCTGAAGCAATCCTGCGGTGTTGCGGCCAACTCACAAGAAAGCGAGTTGAAGAAAGGAGCTCGGGGCACTGTAATTCACAAACATGCAGAGTTATAAATGACAGCTATCGTCCAAAAATATACTGAGATAACGCTGCCAAGAGGACTTGAAAGCGGGGCAGAATTGCAGGAAACCGATTTCAGGAGGTAGACTGGAATTGCATTTAAAGCATAGGAAAAGAGGCAGAACGTCGACAATGATGCACTTGGCCAAAAAGTGCGTATGCGTTTTTTCCTGAATATATTCAGGAAAAAACGCATACGCACTTTTTGGCCAACCAAGCAAGCTTGCAAAGGAAATCTGCACTACAATGAAGTCTCACTTCCCCCCGGTCAAAAGGGCCATCTGAAAAAAGTGTAAAATCCAGAAAGGCAGGATAGGTCATGGAGAACTGGGAGCCTTGTTATGCTGATGGGCGGGATGTAAATTGCCAACAGCCACTCGGGAGAAGTGTATGGTGTTTCCTGAAACATCTAAAAAACAGAGAAACAGAGCCTAGGGCACTTTCACTTATGGTCCTATAGCTTAGGGAAATTAAAATCAAAAAGACACAGCCACGCCAAAGTTTGGGACGGCTGTGTTTACAAGAACCTCATTTACAGTACAACTTCAATATCGCAGAAAGTGAAAAATGGATAAAGAAATTGTGGTACTTACGTACAATGCAATATCACTCAGCAATGAAATCTTTGTCAACAGGCCCGTAGCAGCATAATGAGTGGATTCAGGTATGATAATTCTAACTGAAATAAGTCACACAGAGAAAGAAACATCATAAGATATCACTAATACACGGAATGTCAACTTGGCTACACAGGAACTGGATTACAAAACAGAACAGGGTCTCAAATTTAGAAAACCAACATGCTTGCTTAAGGGGAAAGGTGAGTTAGGGTGCTGCATAAAACCAGAGATTGAAATGAGCACAGATAAAGTTCCTTAAGCCAAATATGTAATAGACAAGAGCTACTCCTTGCTCAACCAAATGAACTCAACACCCCATATTAAATGCCTAAGAATATACCTGACGAGTAAGTATCTTAAAACCTATAGATGGCTATATCTCTGAAAGAGAATCAAGCGTGTGTACAGGGGCATAAACGCAGCAGTGATAGGATTGGAGAGGTTCGGTGAGCAAATGAAGACCCTTTGAAGTCATATTGCATGGTACCCATTCCACGGGTCTCAACTCTCCAGGTTTAAGGGATTCTTCCTTTAGCTAAATCATGCATGTGGAACCCAGAGTATGATCAACCATGTGATCGGGAGACGTGTTCAAATATATCTCAGTTTTCGTACCCTGGTACTCGGGTGCAATATTCCACACGCTTTACTAACACTCTCCCGACTTGGAGAGTCAGTGCCTTTAACCTCCTGTTTGGCCCAGTTTACAATTTCTGCGGAAGATGAACAGGAATGGGGAGAACCAATGAGAGACTAGCTGGAGGTGTGTGGACGGGCAAATTTAACTCTCATTTCCCACCAGGAAGAGGAATTAACCAAAGGATCAGCGTGCCGTGTCGGAACCAAATTAGGGCCTGAAGGAATCCTGCGGTGTTGCGGCCAGCTCACAAGAAAGCGAGTTGAAGAAAGGAGCTCAGGGGCACTGTAATTCACAAACCTGCAGAGTTATAAATGACAGCTATCGTCCAAAAATATACTGAAGTAAGGCTGCCAAGAGGACTTGAAAGCGGGGCAGAATTGCAGGAAACTGATTTCAGGAGGTAGACTGGAATTGCATTTAAAGCATAGGAAAGAGACAGAACGTCGACAGTGATGCACTTGGCCAAAAAGGGCGTATGCGTTTTTTCCTGAATATATTCAGGAAAAAACGCATACGCCCTTTTTGGCCAACCAAGCAAGCTTGCAAAGGAAATCTGCACTACAATGAAGTCTCACTTCCCCCCGGTCAAAAGGGCCATCTGAAAAAAGTGTAAAATCCAAAAAGGCAGGACAGGCCATGGAGAAATGGGAGCCTTGTTATGTTGATGGGCGGGATGTAAATTGCCAACAGCCACTCGGGAGAAGTGTATGGTGTTTCCTGAAACATCTAAAAAACAAAGCAACAGAGCCTAGGGCACTTCCACTTATGGTCCTATAGCTTAGGGAAATTAAAATCAAAAAGACACAGCCACCCCAATGTTTGGGACGGCTCTGTTTACAAGAACGTCATTCACGGTACAAGTTCAATATCGCAGAAAGTGAAAAATGGATAAAGAAGTTGTGGTACTTACATACAATGCAATATCACTCAGCAATGAAATCTATGTCATCAGGCCCTTAGCAGCATAATGAGTGGATTCAGGTATGATGTTTCTAACTGAAATAAGTCACACAGAAAAAGAAACATCATAAAATATCACTAACATATGTAATGTAAACTTGGTTACACAGGAACTGGATTATAAAACAGAACAGGGTCTCAAATTTAGAAAACCAACATGCTTGCTTAAGGGGAAAGGTGAGTTCGGGTGCTGCATAAAACCAGAGATTGAAATGAGCACAGATAAAGTTCCTTAAGCCAAATATGTAATAGACAAGAGCTACTCCTTGCTCAACGAAATGGACTCAACACCCCATATTAAACGCCTAAGAATGTACCTGACTAGTAAGCATCTTAAAACCTATGGATTGCTATATCTCCGAAAGAGAATCAAGCGTGTGTACAGGGGCATAAAAGCAGCAGTGATTGGATTGGAGAGGTTCGGTGAGCAAATGAAGACCCTTTGAAGTCGTATTGCATGGTACCCATTCCACGGGTCTCAACTCTCCAGGTTTAAGGGATTCTTCCTTCAGGTAAAACATGCATGTGGAACCCAGAGTATGATCAACCGTGTGATCGGGAGACGTGTTCCAATATGTCTCAGTTTTCGTCCCCTGGTACTCGGGTGCAACTTTCCAGATGCTTTACTAACACTCTCCCGACTTGGAGAGTCAGTGCCTTTAACCTCCTGTTTGGCCCAGTTTGCAATTTCTGCGGAAGATGAACAGGAATAGGGAGAACCAATGAGAGACTAGCTGGAGGTGTGTGGACGGGCAAATTTAACTCTCATTTCCCACCAGGAAGAGGAATTAACCAAAGGCTCAGTCAGCGTGCCGTGCCGGAACCAGATTAGGGCCTGAAGCAATCGTGCGGTGTTGCGGCCAGCTCACAAGAAAGCGAGTTGAAGAAAGGAGCTCAGGGGCACTGTAATTCACAAACCTGCAGAGTTATAAATGACAGCTATCGCCCAAACATATACTGAGATAACGCTGCCAAGAGGACTTGAAAGCGGGGCAGAATTGCAGGAAACCGATTTCAGGAGGTAGACTGGAATTGAATTTAAAGCATAGGAAAAGAGGCAGAACGTCGACAATGATTCACTTGGCCAAAAAGGGCGTATGCGTTTTTTCCTGAATATATTCAGGAAAAAACGCATACGCCCTTTTTGGCCAACCAAGCAAGCTTGCAAAGGAAATCTGCACTACAATGAAGTCTCACTTCTCCCCGGTCAAAAGGGCCATCTGAAAAAAGTGTAAAATCCAGAAAGGCAGGACAGGCCATGGAGAACTAGGAGCCTTGTTATGCTGATGGGCGGGATGTAAATTGCCAACAGCCACTCGGGAGAAGTGTATAGTGTTTCCGGAAACATCTAAAAAACAAAGCAACAGAGCCTAGGGCACTTCCACTTATGGTCCTATAGCTTAGGGAAATTAAAATCAAAAAGACACAGCCACACCAAAGTTTGGGACGGCTCTGTTTACAAGAACCTCGTTTATGGTACAAGTTCAATATAGCAGAAAGCGAAAAATGGATAAAGAATTTGTGGTACTTACGTCCAATGCAATATCACACAGCAATGAAATCTATGTCATCAGGCCCGTAGCAGCATAATGAGTGGATTCACGTATGATGATTCTAACTGAAATAAGTCACACAGAAAAAGAAACATGATAAGATATCACTAATACACGGAATGTAAACTTGGCTACACAGGAAATGGATTACAAAACAGAACAGGTTCTCAAATTTAGAAAACCAACATGCTTGCTTAAGGGGAAAGGTGAGTTCGGGTGCTGCATAAAACCAGAGATTGAAATGAGCACAGATAAAGTTCCTTAAGCCAAATATGGAATAGACAAGAGCTACTCCTTGCTCAACGAAATGGACTCAACACCCCATATTAAACGCCTAAGAATGTACCTGACTAGTAAGTATCTTAAAACCTATGGATTGCTATGTCTCTGAAAGAGAATCAAGCGTGTGTACAGGGGCATAAACGCAGCAGTGATAGGATTGGAGAGGTTCGGTGAGCAAATGAAGACCCTTTGAAGTCATATTGCATGGTACCCATTCCACGGGTCTCAACTCTCCAGGTTTAAGGGATTCTTCCTTCAGCTAAAACATGCATGTGGAACCCAGAGTATGATCAACCGTGTGATCGGAAGACGTGTTCAAATATGAATCAGTTTTCGTCCCCTGGTACTCGGGTGCAACATTCCAGAAGCTTTACTAACACTCTCCTGACTTGGAGAGTCAGTGCCTTTAACCTCCTGTTTGGCCCAGTTTGCAATTTCTGCGGAAGATGAACAGGAATAGGGAGAACCAATGAGAGACTAGCTGGAGGTGTCTGGACGGGCAAATTTAACTCTCATTTCCCACCAGGAAGAGGAATTAACCAAAGGCTCAGCGTGCCGTGCCGGAACCAGATTAGGGTCTGAAGCAATCCTGCGGTGTTGCGGCCAGCTCACAAGAAAGCGAGTTGAAGAAAGGAGCTCAGGGGCACTGTAATTCACAAACCTGCAGAGTTATAAATGACAGCTATCGTCCAAAAATATACTGAAGTAAGGCTGCCAAGAGGACTTGAAAGCGGGGCAGAATTGCAGGCAACCGATTTCAGGAGGTAGACTGGAATTGCATTTAAAGCATAGGAAAAGAGGCAGAACGTCCACAATGATGCACTTGGCCATAAAGGGCGTATGCGTTTTTTCCTGAATATATTCAGGAAAAAACGCATACGCCCTTTTTGGCCAACCAAGCAAGCTTGCAAAGGAAATCTGCACTACAATGAAGTCTCACTTCCCCCCGGTCAAAAAGGCCATCTGAAAAAAGTATAAAATCCAGAAAGGGAGGACAGGCCATGGAGAACTGTGAGCCTCGTTATGCTGATGGGCCGGATGTAAATTGCCAACAGCCACTCGGGAGAAGTGTATGGTGTTTCCTGAAACATCTAAAAAACAAAGCAACAGAGCCTAGGGCACTTCCACTTATGGTCCTATAGCTTAGGGAAATTAAAATCAAAAAGACACAGCCACCCCAAAGTTTGGGATGGCTCTGTTTACAAGAACCTCGTTTACAGTACAAGTTCAATATCGCGGAAAGTGAAAACTACATAAAGAAATTGTGGTACTTACGTACAATGCAATATCACTCAGCAATGAAATCTATGTCATCAGGCCCGTAGCAGCATAATGAGTGGATTCAGGTATGATGATTCTAACTGAAATAAGTCACACAGAAATAGAAATATCATAAGACATCACTAATACACGGAATGTAAACTTGGCTACACAGGAACTGGATTACAAAACAGAACAGGGTCTCAAATGTAGAAAACCAACTTATGCTTGCTTAAGGGGAAAGGTGAGTTGGGGTGCTGCATAAAACCAGAGATTGAAATGAGCACAGATAAAGTTCCTTAAGCCAAATATGGAATAGACAAGAGCTACTCCTTGCTCAACGAAATGGACTCAACACCCCATATTAAACGCCTAAAAATGTACCTGACTAGTAAGTATCTTAAAACCTATGGATTGCTATGTCTCCGAAAGAGAATCAAGCATGTGTACAGGGGCATAAACGCAGCAGTGATAGGATTGGAGAGGTTTGGTGAGCAAATGAATACCCCTTGAAGTCATATTGCATGGTACCCATTCCACGAGTCTCAACTCTCCAGGTTTAAGGGATTCTTCCTTCAGCTAAAACATGAATGTGGAACCCAGAGTATGATCAACCATGTGATCGGGAGACGTGTTCCAATATGTCTCAGTTTTCGTCCCCTGGTACTCGGGTGCAACATTCCAGATGCTTTACTAACACTCTCCCGACTTGGAGAGTCAGTGCCTTTAACCTCCTGTTTGGCCCAGTTTGCAATTTCTGCGGAAGATGAACAGGAATAGGGAGAACCAATGAGAGACTAGCTGGAGGTGTGTGGACGGGCAAATTTAACTCTCATTTCCCACCAGGAAGAGGAATTAACCAAAGGCTCAGCGTGCCGTGCCGGAACCATATTAGGGCCTGAAGCAATCCTGCGGTGTTGCGGCCAACTCACAAGAAAGCGAGTTGAAGAAAGGAGCTCGGGGCACTGTAATTCACAAACATGCAGAGTTATAAATGACAGCTATCGTCCAAAAATATACTGAGATAACGCTGCCAAGAGGACTTGAAAGCGGGGCAGAATTGCAGGAAACCGATTTCAGGAGGTAGACTGGAATTGCATTTAAAGCATAGGAAAAGAGGCAGAACGTCGACAATGATGCACTTGGCCAAAAAGTGCGTATGCGTTTTTTCCTGAATATATTCAGGAAAAAACGCATACGCACTTTTTGGCCAACCAAGCAAGCTTGCAAAGGAAATCTGCACTACAATGAAGTCTCACTTCCCCCCGGTCAAAAGGGCCATCTGAAAAAAGTGTAAAATCCAGAAAGGCAGGATAGGTCATGGAGAACTGGGAGCCTTGTTATGCTGATGGGCGGGATGTAAATTGCCAACAGCCACTCGGGAGAAGTGTATGGTGTTTCCTGAAACATCTAAAAAACAGAGAAACAGAGCCTAGGGCACTTTCACTTATGGTCCTATAGCTTAGGGAAATTAAAATCAAAAAGACACAGCCACGCCAAAGTTTGGGACGGCTGTGTTTACAAGAACCTCATTTACAGTACAACTTCAATATCGCAGAAAGTGAAAAATGGATAAAGAAATTGTGGTACTTACGTACAATGCAATATCACTCAGCAATGAAATCTTTGTCAACAGGCCCGTAGCAGCATAATGAGTGGATTCAGGTATGATAATTCTAACTGAAATAAGTCACACAGAGAAAGAAACATCATAAGATATCACTAATACACGGAATGTCAACTTGGCTACACAGGAACTGGATTACAAAACAGAACAGGGTCTCAAATTTAGAAAACCAACATGCTTGCTTAAGGGGAAAGGTGAGTTAGGGTGCTGCATAAAACCAGAGATTGAAATGAGCACAGATAAAGTTCCTTAAACCAAATATGTAATAGACAAGAGCTACTCCTTGCTCAACCAAATGAACTCAACACCCCATATTAAATGCCTAAGAATATACCTGACGAGTAAGTATCTTAAAACCTATAGATGGCTATATCTCTGAAAGAGAATCAAGCGTGTGTACAGGGGCATAAACGCAGCAGTGATAGGATTGGAGAGGTTCGGTGAGCAAATGAAGACCCTTTGAAGTCATATTGCATGGTACCCATTCCACGGGTCTCAACTCTCCAGGTTTAAGGGATTCTTCCTTTAGCTAAATCATGCATGTGGAACCCAGAGTATGATCAACCATGTGATCGGGAGACGTGTTCAAATATATCTCAGTTTTCGTACCCTGGTACTCGGGTGCAATATTCCACACGCTTTACTAACACTCTCCCGACTTGGAGAGTCAGTGCCTTTAACCTCCTGTTTGGCCCAGTTTACAATTTCTGCGGAAGATGAACAGGAATGGGGAGAACCAATGAGAGACTAGCTGGAGGTGTGTGGACGGGCAAATTTAACTCTCATTTCCCACCAGGAAGAGGAATTAACCAAAGGATCAGCGTGCCGTGTCGGAACCAAATTAGGGCCTGAAGGAATCCTGCGGTGTTGCGGCCAGCTCACAAGAAAGCGAGTTGAAGAAAGGAGCTCAGGGGCACTGTAATTCACAAACCTGCAGAGTTATAAATGACAGCTATCGTCCAAAAATATACTGAAGTAAGGCTGCCAAGAGGACTTGAAAGCGGGGCAGAATTGCAGGAAACTGATTTCAGGAGGTAGACTGGAATTGCATTTAAAGCATAGGAAAGAGACAGAACGTCGACAGTGATGCACTTGGCCAAAAAGGGCGTATGCGTTTTTTCCTGAATATATTCAGGAAAAAACGCATACGCCCTTTTTGGCCAACCAAGCAAGCTTGCAAAGGAAATCTGCACTACAATGAAGTCTCACTTCCCCCCGGTCAAAAGGGCCATCTGAAAAAAGTGTAAAATCCAGAAAGGCAGGACAGGCCATGGAGAAATGGGAGCCTTGTTATGTTGATGGGCGGGATGTAAATTGCCAACAGCCACTCGGGAGAAGTGTATGGTGTTTCCTGAAACATCTAAAAAACAAAGCAACAGAGCCTAGGGCACTTCCACTTATGGTCCTATAGCTTAGGGAAATTAAAATCAAAAAGACACAGCCACCCCAATGTTTGGGACGGCTCTGTTTACAAGAACGTCATTCACGGTACAAGTTCAATATCGCAGAAAGTGAAAAATGGATAAAGAAGTTGTGGTACTTACATACAATGCAATATCACTCAGCAATGAAATCTATGTCATCAGGCCCTTAGCAGCATAATGAGTGGATTCAGGTATGATGTTTCTAACTGAAATAAGTCACACAGAAAAAGAAACATCATAAAATATCACTAACATATGTAATGTAAACTTGGTTACACAGGAACTGGATTATAAAACAGAACAGGGTCTCAAATTTAGAAAACCAACATGCTTGCTTAAGGGGAAAGGTGAGTTCGGGTGCTGCATAAAACCAGAGATTGAAATGAGCACAGATAAAGTTCCTTAAGCCAAATATGTAATAGACAAGAGCTACTCCTTGCTCAACGAAATGGACTCAACACCCCATATTAAACGCCTAAGAATGTACCTGACTAGTAAGCATCTTAAAACCTATGGATTGCTATATCTCCGAAAGAGAATCAAGCGTGTGTACAGGGGCATAAAAGCAGCAGTGATTGGATTGGAGAGGTTCGGTGAGCAAATGAAGACCCTTTGAAGTCGTATTGCATGGTACCCATTCCACGGGTCTCAACTCTCCAGGTTTAAGGGATTCTTCCTTCAGGTAAAACATGCATGTGGAACCCAGAGTATGATCAACCGTGTGATCGGGAGACGTGTTCCAATATGTCTCAGTTTTCGTCCCCTGGTACTCGGGTGCAACTTTCCAGATGCTTTACTAACACTCTCCCGACTTGGAGAGTCAGTGCCTTTAACCTCCTGTTTGGCCCAGTTTGCAATTTCTGCGGAAGATGAACAGGAATAGGGAGAACCAATGAGAGACTAGCTGGAGGTGTCTGGACGGGCAAATTTAACTCTCATTTCCCACCAGGAAGAGGAATTAACCAAAGGCTCAGTCAGCGTGCCGTGCCGGAACCAGATTAGGGCCTGAAGCAATCGTGCGGTGTTGCGGCCAGCTCACAAGAAAGCGAGTTGAAGAAAGGAGCTCAGGGGCACTGTAATTCACAAACCTGCAGAGTTATAAATGACAGCTATCGCCCAAACATATACTGAGATAACGCTGCCAAGAGGACTTGAAAGCGGGGCAGAATTGCAGGAAACCGATTTCAGGAGGTAGACTGGAATTGAATTTAAAGCATAGGAAAAGAGGCAGAACGTCGACAATGATTCACTTGGCCAAAAAGGGCGTATGCGTTTTTTCCTGAATATATTCAGGAAAAAACGCATACGCCCTTTTTGGCCAACCAAGCAAGCTTGCAAAGGAAATCTGCACTACAATGAAGTCTCACTTCTCCCCGGTCAAAAGGGCCATCTGAAAAAAGTGTAAAATCCAGAAAGGCAGGACAGGCCATGGAGAACTAGGAGCCTTGTTATGCTGATGGGCGGGATGTAAATTGCCAACAGCCACTCGGGAGAAGTGTATAGTGTTTCCGGAAACATCTAAAAAACAAAGCAACAGAGCCTAGGGCACTTCCACTTATGGTCCTATAGCTTAGGGAAATTAAAATCAAAAAGACACAGCCACCCCAAAGTTTGGGACGGCTCTGTTTACAAGAACCTCGTTTATGGTACAAGTTCAATATAGCAGAAAGCGAAAAATGGATAAAGAATTTGTGGTACTTACGTCCAATGCAATATCACACAGCAATGAAATCTATGTCATCAGGCCCGTAGCAGCATAATGAGTGGATTCACGTATGATGATTCTAACTGAAATAAGTCACACAGAAAAAGAAACATGATAAGATATCACTAATACACGGAATGTAAACTTGGCTACACAGGAAATGGATTACAAAACAGAACAGGTTCTCAAATTTAGAAAACCAACATGCTTGCTTAAGGGGAAAGGTGAGTTCGGGTGCTGCATAAAACCAGAGATTGAAATGAGCACAGATAAAGTTCCTTAAGCCAAATATGGAATAGACAAGAGCTACTCCTTGCTCAACGAAATGGACTCAACACCCCATATTAAACGCCTAAGAATGTACCTGACTAGTAAGTATCTTAAAACCTATGGATTGCTATGTCTCTGAAAGAGAATCAAGCGTGTGTACAGGGGCATAAACGCAGCAGTGATAGGATTGGAGAGGTTCGGTGAGCAAATGAAGACCCTTTGAAGTCATATTGCATGGTACCCATTCCACGGGTCTCAACTCTCCAGGTTTAAGGGATTCTTCCTTCAGCTAAAACATGCATGTGGAACCCAGAGTATGATCAACCGTGTGATCGGAAGACGTGTTCAAATATGAATCAGTTTTCGTCCCCTGGTACTCGGGTGCAACATTCCAGAAGCTTTACTAACACTCTCCTGACTTGGAGAGTCAGTGCCTTTAACCTCCTGTTTGGCCCAGTTTGCAATTTCTGCGGAAGATGAACAGGAATAGGGAGAACCAATGAGAGACTAGCTGGAGGTGTCTGGACGGGCAAATTTAACTCTCATTTCCCACCAGGAAGAGGAATTAACCAAAGGCTCAGCGTGCCGTGCCGGAACCAGATTAGGGTCTGAAGCAATCCTGCGGTGTTGCGGCCAGCTCACAAGAAAGCGAGTTGAAGAAAGGAGCTCAGGGGCACTGTAATTCACAAACCTGCAGAGTTATAAATGACAGCTATCGTCCAAAAATATACTGAAGTAAGGCTGCCAAGAGGACTTGAAAGCGGGGCAGAATTGCAGGCAACCGATTTCAGGAGGTAGACTGGAATTGCATTTAAAGCATAGGAAAAGAGGCAGAACGTCCACAATGATGCACTTGGCCATAAAGGGCGTATGCGTTTTTTCCTGAATATATTCAGGAAAAAACGCATACGCCCTTTTTGGCCAACCAAGCAAGCTTGCAAAGGAAATCTGCACTACAATGAAGTCTCACTTCCCCCCGGTCAAAAAGGCCATCTGAAAAAAGTATAAAATCCAGAAAGGGAGGACAGGCCATGGAGAACTGTGAGCCTCGTTATGCTGATGGGCCGGATGTAAATTGCCAACAGCCACTCGGGAGAAGTGTATGGTGTTTCCTGAAACATCTAAAAAACAAAGCAACAGAGCCTAGGGCACTTCCACTTATGGTCCTATAGCTTAGGGAAATTAAAATCAAAAAGACACAGCCACCCCAAAGTTTGGGATGGCTCTGTTTACAAGAACCTCGTTTACAGTACAAGTTCAATATCGCGGAAAGTGAAAACTACATAAAGAAATTGTGGTACTTACGTACAATGCAATATCACTCAGCAATGAAATCTATGTCATCAGGCCCGTAGCAGCATAATGAGTGGATTCAGGTATGATGATTCTAACTGAAATAAGTCACACAGAAATAGAAATATCATAAGACATCACTAATACACGGAATGTAAACTTGGCTACACAGGAACTGGATTACAAAACAGAACAGGGTCTCAAATGTAGAAAACCAACTTATGCTTGCTTAAGGGGAAAGGTGAGTTGGGGTGCTGCATAAAACCAGAGATTGAAATGAGCACAGATAAAGTTCCTTAAGCCAAATATGGAATAGACAAGAGCTACTCCTTGCTCAACGAAATGGACTCAACACCCCATATTAAACGCCTAAAAATGTACCTGACTAGTAAGTATCTTAAAACCTATGGATTGCTATGTCTCCGAAAGAGAATCAAGCATGTGTACAGGGGCATAAACGCAGCAGTGATAGGATTGGAGAGGTTTGGTGAGCAAATGAATACCCCTTGAAGTCATATTGCATGGTACCCATTCCACGAGTCTCAACTCTCCAGGTTTAAGGGATTCTTCCTTCAGCTAAAACATGAATGTGGAACCCAGAGTATGATCAACCATGTGATCGGGAGACGTGTTCCAATATGTCTCAGTTTTCGTCCCCTGGTACTCGGGTGCAACATTCCAGATGCTTTACTAACACTCTCCCGACTTGGAGAGTCAGTGCCTTTAACCTCCTGTTTGGCCCAGTTTGCAATTTCTGCGGAAGATGAACAGGAATAGGGAGAACCAATGAGAGACTAGCTGGAGGTGTGTGGACGGGCAAATTTAACTCTCATTTCCCACCAGGAAGAGGAATTAACCAAAGGCTCAGCGTGCCGTGCCGGAACCATATTAGGGCCTGAAGCAATCCTGCGGTGTTGCGGCCAACTCACAAGAAAGCGAGTTGAAGAAAGGAGCTCGGGGCACTGTAATTCACAAACATGCAGAGTTATAAATGACAGCTATCGTCCAAAAATATACTGAGATAACGCTGCCAAGAGGACTTGAAAGCGGGGCAGAATTGCAGGAAACCGATTTCAGGAGGTAGACTGGAATTGCATTTAAAGCATAGGAAAAGAGGCAGAACGTCGACAATGATGCACTTGGCCAAAAAGTGCGTATGCGTTTTTTCCTGAATATATTCAGGAAAAAACGCATACGCACTTTTTGGCCAACCAAGCAAGCTTGCAAAGGAAATCTGCACTACAATGAAGTCTCACTTCCCCCCGGTCAAAAGGGCCATCTGAAAAAAGTGTAAAATCCAGAAAGGCAGGATAGGTCATGGAGAACTGGGAGCCTTGTTATGCTGATGGGCGGGATGTAAATTGCCAACAGCCACTCGGGAGAAGTGTATGGTGTTTCCTGAAACATCTAAAAAACAGAGAAACAGAGCCTAGGGCACTTTCACTTATGGTCCTATAGCTTAGGGAAATTAAAATCAAAAAGACACAGCCACGCCAAAGTTTGGGACGGCTGTGTTTACAAGAACCTCATTTACAGTACAACTTCAATATCGCAGAAAGTGAAAAATGGATAAAGAAATTGTGGTACTTACGTACAATGCAATATCACTCAGCAATGAAATCTTTGTCAACAGGCCCGTAGCAGCATAATGAGTGGATTCAGGTATGATAATTCTAACTGAAATAAGTCACACAGAGAAAGAAACATCATAAGATATCACTAATACACGGAATGTCAACTTGGCTACACAGGAACTGGATTACAAAACAGAACAGGGTCTCAAATTTAGAAAACCAACATGCTTGCTTAAGGGGAAAGGTGAGTTAGGGTGCTGCATAAAACCAGAGATTGAAATGAGCACAGATAAAGTTCCTTAAGCCAAATATGTAATAGACAAGAGCTACTCCTTGCTCAACCAAATGAACTCAACACCCCATATTAAATGCCTAAGAATATACCTGACGAGTAAGTATCTTAAAACCTATAGATGGCTATATCTCTGAAAGAGAATCAAGCGTGTGTACAGGGGCATAAACGCAGCAGTGATAGGATTGGAGAGGTTCGGTGAGCAAATGAAGACCCTTTGAAGTCATATTGCATGGTACCCATTCCACGGGTCTCAACTCTCCAGGTTTAAGGGATTCTTCCTTTAGCTAAATCATGCATGTGGAACCCAGGGTATGATCAACCATGTGATCGGGAGACGTGTTCAAATATATCTCAGTTTTCGTACCCTGGTACTCGGGTGCAATATTCCACACGCTTTACTAACACTCTCCCGACTTGGAGAGTCAGTGCCTTTAACCTCCTGTTTGGCCCAGTTTACAATTTCTGCGGAAGATGAACAGGAATGGGGAGAACCAATGAGAGACTAGCTGGAGGTGTGTGGACGGGCAAATTTAACTCTCATTTCCCACCAGGAAGAGGAATTAACCAAAGGATCAGCGTGCCGTGTCGGAACCAAATTAGGGCCTGAAGGAATCCTGCGGTGTTGCGGCCAGCTCACAAGAAAGCGAGTTGAAGAAAGGAGCTCAGGGGCACTGTAATTCACAAACCTGCAGAGTTATAAATGACAGCTATCGTCCAAAAATATACTGAAGTAAGGCTGCCAAGAGGACTTGAAAGCGGGGCAGAATTGCAGGAAACTGATTTCAGGAGGTAGACTGGAATTGCATTTAAAGCATAGGAAAGAGACAGAACGTCGACAGTGATGCACTTGGCCAAAAAGGGCGTATGCGTTTTTTCCTGAATATATTCAGGAAAAAACGCATACGCCCTTTTTGGCCAACCAAGCAAGCTTGCAAAGGAAATCTGCACTACAATGAAGTCTCACTTCCCCCCGGTCAAAAGGGCCATCTGAAAAAAGTGTAAAATCCAGAAAGGCAGGACAGGCCATGGAGAAATGGGAGCCTTGTTATGTTGATGGGCGGGATGTAAATTGCCAACAGCCACTCGGGAGAAGTGTATGGTGTTTCCTGAAACATCTAAAAAACAAAGCAACAGAGCCTAGGGCACTTCCACTTATGGTCCTATAGCTTAGGGAAATTAAAATCAAAAAGACACAGCCACCCCAATGTTTGGGACGGCTCTGTTTACAAGAACGTCATTCACGGTACAAGTTCAATATCGCAGAAAGTGAAAAATGGATAAAGAAGTTGTGGTACTTACATACAATGCAATATCACTCAGCAATGAAATCTATGTCATCAGGCCCTTAGCAGCATAATGAGTGGATTCAGGTATGATGTTTCTAACTGAAATAAGTCACACAGAAAAAGAAACATCATAAAATATCACTAACATATGTAATGTAAACTTGGTTACACAGGAACTGGATTATAAAACAGAACAGGGTCTCAAATTTAGAAAACCAACATGCTTGCTTAAGGGGAAAGGTGAGTTCGGGTGCTGCATAAAACCAGAGATTGAAATGAGCACAGATAAAGTTCCTTAAGCCAAATATGTAATAGACAAGAGCTACTCCTTGCTCAACGAAATGGACTCAACACCCCATATTAAACGCCTAAGAATGTACCTGACTAGTAAGCATCTTAAAACCTATGGATTGCTATATCTCCGAAAGAGAATCAAGCGTGTGTACAGGGGCATAAAAGCAGCAGTGATTGGATTGGAGAGGTTCGGTGAGCAAATGAAGACCCTTTGAAGTCGTATTGCATGGTACCCATTCCACGGGTCTCAACTCTCCAGGTTTAAGGGATTCTTCCTTCAGGTAAAACATGCATGTGGAACCCAGAGTATGATCAACCGTGTGATCGGGAGACGTGTTCCAATATGTCTCAGTTTTCGTCCCCTGGTACTCGGGTGCAACTTTCCAGATGCTTTACTAACACTCTCCCGACTTGGAGAGTCAGTGCCTTTAACCTCCTGTTTGGCCCAGTTTGCAATTTCTGCGGAAGATGAACAGGAATAGGGAGAACCAATGAGAGACTAGCTGGAGGTGTCTGGACGGGCAAATTTAACTCTCATTTCCCACCAGGAAGAGGAATTAACCAAAGGCTCAGTCAGCGTGCCGTGCCGGAACCAGATTAGGGCCTGAAGCAATCGTGCGGTGTTGCGGCCAGCTCACAAGAAAGCGAGTTGAAGAAAGGAGCTCAGGGGCACTGTAATTCACAAACCTGCAGAGTTATAAATGACAGCTATCGCCCAAACATATACTGAGATAACGCTGCCAAGAGGACTTGAAAGCGGGGCAGAATTGCAGGAAACCGATTTCAGGAGGTAGACTGGAATTGAATTTAAAGCATAGGAAAAGAGGCAGAACGTCGACAATGATTCACTTGGCCAAAAAGGGCGTATGCGTTTTTTCCTGAATATATTCAGGAAAAAACGCATACGCCCTTTTTGGCCAACCAAGCAAGCTTGCAAAGGAAATCTGCACTACAATGAAGTCTCACTTCTCCCCGGTCAAAAGGGCCATCTGAAAAAAGTGTAAAATCCAGAAAGGCAGGACAGGCCATGGAGAACTAGGAGCCTTGTTATGCTGATGGGCGGGATGTAAATTGCCAACAGCCACTCGGGAGAAGTGTATAGTGTTTCCGGAAACATCTAAAAAACAAAGCAACAGAGCCTAGGGCACTTCCACTTATGGTCCTATAGCTTAGGGAAATTAAAATCAAAAAGACACAGCCACCCCAAAGTTTGGGACGGCTCTGTTTACAAGAACCTCGTTTATGGTACAAGTTCAATATAGCAGAAAGCGAAAAATGGATAAAGAATTTGTGGTACTTACGTCCAATGCAATATCACACAGCAATGAAATCTATGTCATCAGGCCCGTAGCAGCATAATGAGTGGATTCACGTATGATGATTCTAACTGAAATAAGTCAC
Source organism: Orcinus orca (assembly GCF_937001465.1). Classification (NCBI taxonomy): domain Eukaryota; kingdom Metazoa; phylum Chordata; class Mammalia; order Artiodactyla; family Delphinidae; genus Orcinus; species Orcinus orca. Next base: position 28,940 of record NW_026043978.1, read on the forward strand.
ACAGAAAAAGAAACATGATAAGATATCACTAATACACGGAATGTAAACTTGGCTACACAGGAAATGGATTACAAAACAGAACAGGTTCTCAAATTTAGAAAACCAACATGCTTGCTTAAGGGGAAAGGTGAGTTCGGGTGCTGCATAAAACCAGAGATTGAAATGAGCACAGATAAAGTTCCTTAAGCCAAATATGGAATAGACAAGAGCTACTCCTTGCTCAACGAAATGGACTCAACACCCCATATTAAACGCCTAAGAATGTACCTGACTAGTAAGTATCTTAAAACCTATGGATTGCTATGTCTCTGAAAGAGAATCAAGCGTGTGTACAGGGGCATAAACGCAGCAGTGATAGGATTGGAGAGGTTCGGTGAGCAAATGAAGACCCTTTGAAGTCATATTGCATGGTACCCATTCCACGGGTCTCAACTCTCCAGGTTTAAGGGATTCTTCCTTCAGCTAAAACATGCATGTGGAACCCAGAGTATGATCAACCGTGTGATCGGAAGACGTGTTCAAATATGAATCAGTTTTCGTCCCCTGGTACTCGGGTGCAACATTCCAGAAGCTTTACTAACACTCTCCTGACTTGGAGAGTCAGTGCCTTTAACCTCCTGTTTGGCCCAGTTTGCAATTTCTGCGGAAGATGAACAGGAATAGGGAGAACCAATGAGAGACTAGCTGGAGGTGTCTGGACGGGCAAATTTAACTCTCATTTCCCACCAGGAAGAGGAATTAACCAAAGGCTCAGCGTGCCGTGCCGGAACCAGATTAGGGTCTGAAGCAATCCTGCGGTGTTGCGGCCAGCTCACAAGAAAGCGAGTTGAAGAAAGGAGCTCAGGGGCACTGTAATTCACAAACCTGCAGAGTTATAAATGACAGCTATCGTCCAAAAATATACTGAAGTAAGGCTGCCAAGAGGACTTGAAAGCGGGGCAGAATTGCAGGCAACCGATTTCAGGAGGTAGACTGGAATTGCATTTAAAGCATAGGAAAAGAGGCAGAACGTCCACAATGATGCACTTGGCCATAAAGGGCGTATGCGTTTTTTCCTGAATATATTCAGGAAAAAACGCATACGCCCTTTTTGGCCAACCAAGCAAGCTTGCAAAGGAAATCTGCACTACAATGAAGTCTCACTTCCCCCCGGTCAAAAAGGCCATCTGAAAAAAGTATAAAATCCAGAAAGGGAGGACAGGCCATGGAGAACTGTGAGCCTCGTTATGCTGATGGGCCGGATGTAAATTGCCAACAGCCACTCGGGAGAAGTGTATGGTGTTTCCTGAAACATCTAAAAAACAAAGCAACAGAGCCTAGGGCACTTCCACTTATGGTCCTATAGCTTAGGGAAATTAAAATCAAAAAGACACAGCCACCCCAAAGTTTGGGATGGCTCTGTTTACAAGAACCTCGTTTACAGTACAAGTTCAATATCGCGGAAAGTGAAAACTACATAAAGAAATTGTGGTACTTACGTACAATGCAATATCACTCAGCAATGAAATCTATGTCATCAGGCCCGTAGCAGCATAATGAGTGGATTCAGGTATGATGATTCTAACTGAAATAAGTCACACAGAAATAGAAATATCATAAGACATCACTAATACACGGAATGTAAACTTGGCTACACAGGAACTGGATTACAAAACAGAACAGGGTCTCAAATGTAGAAAACCAACTTATGCTTGCTTAAGGGGAAAGGTGAGTTGGGGTGCTGCATAAAACCAGAGATTGAAATGAGCACAGATAAAGTTCCTTAAGCCAAATATGGAATAGACAAGAGCTACTCCTTGCTCAACGAAATGGACTCAACACCCCATATTAAACGCCTAAAAATGTACCTGACTAGTAAGTATCTTAAAACCTATGGATTGCTATGTCTCCGAAAGAGAATCAAGCATGTGTACAGGGGCATAAACGCAGCAGTGATAGGATTGGAGAGGTTTGGTGAGCAAATGAATACCCCTTGAAGTCATATTGCATGGTACCCATTCCACGAGTCTCAACTCTCCAGGTTTAAGGGATTCTTCCTTCAGCTAAAACATGAATGTGGAACCCAGAGTATGATCAACCATGTGATCGGGAGACGTGTTCCAATATGTCTCAGTTTTCGTCCCCTGGTACTCGGGTGCAACATTCCAGATGCTTTACTAACACTCTCCCGACTTGGAGAGTCAGTGCCTTTAACCTCCTGTTTGGCCCAGTTTGCAATTTCTGCGGAAGATGAACAGGAATAGGGAGAACCAATGAGAGACTAGCTGGAGGTGTGTGGACGGGCAAATTTAACTCTCATTTCCCACCAGGAAGAGGAATTAACCAAAGGCTCAGCGTGCCGTGCCGGAACCATATTAGGGCCTGAAGCAATCCTGCGGTGTTGCGGCCAACTCACAAGAAAGCGAGTTGAAGAAAGGAGCTCGGGGCACTGTAATTCACAAACATGCAGAGTTATAAATGACAGCTATCGTCCAAAAATATACTGAGATAACGCTGCCAAGAGGACTTGAAAGCGGGGCAGAATTGCAGGAAACCGATTTCAGGAGGTAGACTGGAATTGCATTTAAAGCATAGGAAAAGAGGCAGAACGTCGACAATGATGCACTTGGCCAAAAAGTGCGTATGCGTTTTTTCCTGAATATATTCAGGAAAAAACGCATACGCACTTTTTGGCCAACCAAGCAAGCTTGCAAAGGAAATCTGCACTACAATGAAGTCTCACTTCCCCCCGGTCAAAAGGGCCATCTGAAAAAAGTGTAAAATCCAGAAAGGCAGGATAGGTCATGGAGAACTGGGAGCCTTGTTATGCTGATGGGCGGGATGTAAATTGCCAACAGCCACTCGGGAGAAGTGTATGGTGTTTCCTGAAACATCTAAAAAACAGAGAAACAGAGCCTAGGGCACTTTCACTTATGGTCCTATAGCTTAGGGAAATTAAAATCAAAAAGACACAGCCACGCCAAAGTTTGGGACGGCTGTGTTTACAAGAACCTCATTTACAGTACAACTTCAATATCGCAGAAAGTGAAAAATGGATAAAGAAATTGTGGTACTTACGTACAATGCAATATCACTCAGCAATGAAATCTTTGTCAACAGGCCCGTAGCAGCATAATGAGTGGATTCAGGTATGATAATTCTAACTGAAATAAGTCACACAGAGAAAGAAACATCATAAGATATCACTAATACACGGAATGTCAACTTGGCTACACAGGAACTGGATTACAAAACAGAACAGGGTCTCAAATTTAGAAAACCAACATGCTTGCTTAAGGGGAAAGGTGAGTTAGGGTGCTGCATAAAACCAGAGATTGAAATGAGCACAGATAAAGTTCCTTAAGCCAAATATGTAATAGACAAGAGCTACTCCTTGCTCAACCAAATGAACTCAACACCCCATATTAAATGCCTAAGAATATACCTGACGAGTAAGTATCTTAAAACCTATAGATGGCTATATCTCTGAAAGAGAATCAAGCGTGTGTACAGGGGCATAAACGCAGCAGTGATAGGATTGGAGAGGTTCGGTGAGCAAATGAAGACCCTTTGAAGTCATATTGCATGGTACCCATTCCACGGGTCTCAACTCTCCAGGTTTAAGGGATTCTTCCTTTAGCTAAATCATGCATGTGGAACCCAGAGTATGATCAACCATGTGATCGGGAGACGTGTTCAAATATATCTCAGTTTTCGTACCCTGGTACTCGGGTGCAATATTCCACACGCTTTACTAACACTCTCCCGACTTGGAGAGTCAGTGCCTTTAACCTCCTGTTTGGCCCAGTTTACAATTTCTGCGGAAGATGAACAGGAATGGGGAGAACCAATGAGAGACTAGCTGGAGGTGTGTGGACGGGCAAATTTAACTCTCATTTCCCACCAGGAAGAGGAATTAACCAAAGGATCAGCGTGCCGTGTCGGAACCAAATTAGGGCCTGAAGGAATCCTGCGGTGTTGCGGCCAGCTCACAAGAAAGCGAGTTGAAGAAAGGAGCTCAGGGGCACTGTAATTCACAAACCTGCAGAGTTATAAATGACAGCTATCGTCCAAAAATATACTGAAGTAAGGCTGCCAAGAGGACTTGAAAGCGGGGCAGAATTGCAGGAAACTGATTTCAGGAGGTAGACTGGAATTGCATTTAAAGCATAGGAAAGAGACAGAACGTCGACAGTGATGCACTTGGCCAAAAAGGGCGTATGCGTTTTTTCCTGAATATATTCAGGAAAAAACGCATACGCCCTTTTTGGCCAACCAAGCAAGCTTGCAAAGGAAATCTGCACTACAATGAAGTCTCACTTCCCCCCGGTCAAAAGGGCCATCTGAAAAAAGTGTAAAATCCAGAAAGGCAGGACAGGCCATGGAGAAATGGGAGCCTTGTTATGTTGATGGGCGGGATGTAAATTGCCAACAGCCACTCGGGAGAAGTGTATGGTGTTTCCTGAAACATCTAAAAAACAAAGCAACAGAGCCTAGGGCACTTCCACTTATGGTCCTATAGCTTAGGGAAATTAAAATCAAAAAGACACAGCCACCCCAATGTTTGGGACGGCTCTGTTTACAAGAACGTCATTCACGGTACAAGTTCAATATCGCAGAAAGTGAAAAATGGATAAAGAAGTTGTGGTACTTACATACAATGCAATATCACTCAGCAATGAAATCTATGTCATCAGGCCCTTAGCAGCATAATGAGTGGATTCAGGTATGATGTTTCTAACTGAAATAAGTCACACAGAAAAAGAAACATCATAAAATATCACTAACATATGTAATGTAAACTTGGTTACACAGGAACTGGATTATAAAACAGAACAGGGTCTCAAATTTAGAAAACCAACATGCTTGCTTAAGGGGAAAGGTGAGTTCGGGTGCTGCATAAAACCAGAGATTGAAATGAGCACAGATAAAGTTCCTTAAGCCAAATATGTAATAGACAAGAGCTACTCCTTGCTCAACGAAATGGACTCAACACCCCATATTAAACGCCTAAGAATGTACCTGACTAGTAAGCATCTTAAAACCTATGGATTGCTATATCTCCGAAAGAGAATCAAGCGTGTGTACAGGGGCATAAAAGCAGCAGTGATAGGATTGGAGAGGTTCGGTGAGCAAATGAAGACCCTTTGAAGTCGTATTGCATGGTACCCATTCCACGGGTCTCAACTCTCCAGGTTTAAGGGATTCTTCCTTCAGGTAAAACATGCATGTGGAACCCAGAGTATGATCAACCGTGTGATCGGGAGACGTGTTCCAATATGTCTCAGTTTTCGTCCCCTGGTACTCGGGTGCAACTTTCCAGATGCTTTACTAACACTCTCCCGACTTGGAGAGTCAGTGCCTTTAACCTCCTGTTTGGCCCAGTTTGCAATTTCTGCGGAAGATGAACAGGAATAGGGAGAACCAATGAGAGACTAGCTGGAGGTGTCTGGACGGGCAAATTTAACTCTCATTTCCCACCAGGAAGAGGAATTAACCAAAGGCTCAGTCAGCGTGCCGTGCCGGAACCAGATTAGGGCCTGAAGCAATCGTGCGGTGTTGCGGCCAGCTCACAAGAAAGCGAGTTGAAGAAAGGAGCTCAGGGGCACTGTAATTCACAAACCTGCAGAGTTATAAATGACAGCTATCGCCCAAACATATACTGAGATAACGCTGCCAAGAGGACTTGAAAGCGGGGCAGAATTGCAGGAAACCGATTTCAGGAGGTAGACTGGAATTGAATTTAAAGCATAGGAAAAGAGGCAGAACGTCGACAATGATTCACTTGGCCAAAAAGGGCGTATGCGTTTTTTCCTGAATATATTCAGGAAAAAACGCATACGCCCTTTTTGGCCAACCAAGCAAGCTTGCAAAGGAAATCTGCACTACAATGAAGTCTCACTTCTCCCCGGTCAAAAGGGCCATCTGAAAAAAGTGTAAAATCCAGAAAGGCAGGACAGGCCATGGAGAACTAGGAGCCTTGTTATGCTGATGGGCGGGATGTAAATTGCCAACAGCCACTCGGGAGAAGTGTATAGTGTTTCCGGAAACATCTAAAAAACAAAGCAACAGAGCCTAGGGCACTTCCACTTATGGTCCTATAGCTTAGGGAAATTAAAATCAAAAAGACACAGCCACCCCAAAGTTTGGGACGGCTCTGTTTACAAGAACCTCGTTTATGGTACAAGTTCAATATAGCAGAAAGCGAAAAATGGATAAAGAATTTGTGGTACTTACGTCCAATGCAATATCACACAGCAATGAAATCTATGTCATCAGGCCCGTAGCAGCATAATGAGTGGATTCACGTATGATGATTCTAACTGAAATAAGTCACACAGAAAAAGAAACATGATAAGATATCACTAATACACGGAATGTAAACTTGGCTACACAGGAAATGGATTACAAAACAGAACAGGTTCTCAAATTTAGAAAACCAACATGCTTGCTTAAGGGGAAAGGTGAGTTCGGGTGCTGCATAAAACCAGAGATTGAAATGAGCACAGATAAAGTTCCTTAAGCCAAATATGGAATAGACAAGAGCTACTCCTTGCTCAACGAAATGGACTCAACACCCCATATTAAACGCCTAAGAATGTACCTGACTAGTAAGTATCTTAAAACCTATGGATTGCTATGTCTCTGAAAGAGAATCAAGCGTGTGTACAGGGGCATAAACGCAGCAGTGATAGGATTGGAGAGGTTCGGTGAGCAAATGAAGACCCTTTGAAGTCATATTGCATGGTACCCATTCCACGGGTCTCAACTCTCCAGGTTTAAGGGATTCTTCCTTCAGCTAAAACATGCATGTGGAACCCAGAGTATGATCAACCGTGTGATCGGAAGACGTGTTCAAATATGAATCAGTTTTCGTCCCCTGGTACTCGGGTGCAACATTCCAGAAGCTTTACTAACACTCTCCTGACTTGGAGAGTCAGTGCCTTTAACCTCCTGTTTGGCCCAGTTTGCAATTTCTGCGGAAGATGAACAGGAATAGGGAGAACCAATGAGAGACTAGCTGGAGGTGTCTGGACGGGCAAATTTAACTCTCATTTCCCACCAGGAAGAGGAATTAACCAAAGGCTCAGCGTGCCGTGCCGGAACCAGATTAGGGTCTGAAGCAATCCTGCGGTGTTGCGGCCAGCTCACAAGAAAGCGAGTTGAAGAAAGGAGCTCAGGGGCACTGTAATTCACAAACCTGCAGAGTTATAAATGACAGCTATCGTCCAAAAATATACTGAAGTAAGGCTGCCAAGAGGACTTGAAAGCGGGGCAGAATTGCAGGCAACCGATTTCAGGAGGTAGACTGGAATTGCATTTAAAGCATAGGAAAAGAGGCAGAACGTCCACAATGATGCACTTGGCCATAAAGGGCGTATGCGTTTTTTCCTGAATATATTCAGGAAAAAACGCATACGCCCTTTTTGGCCAACCAAGCAAGCTTGCAAAGGAAATCTGCACTACAATGAAGTCTCACTTCCCCCCGGTCAAAAAGGCCATCTGAAAAAAGTATAAAATCCAGAAAGGGAGGACAGGCCATGGAGAACTGTGAGCCTCGTTATGCTGATGGGCCGGATGTAAATTGCCAACAGCCACTCGGGAGAAGTGTATGGTGTTTCCTGAAACATCTAAAAAACAAAGCAACAGAGCCTAGGGCACTTCCACTTATGGTCCTATAGCTTAGGGAAATTAAAATCAAAAAGACACAGCCACCCCAAAGTTTGGGATGGCTCTGTTTACAAGAACCTCGTTTACAGTACAAGTTCAATATCGCGGAAAGTGAAAACTACATAAAGAAATTGTGGTACTTACGTACAATGCAATATCACTCAGCAATGAAATCTATGTCATCAGGCCCGTAGCAGCATAATGAGTGGATTCAGGTATGATGATTCTAACTGAAATAAGTCACACAGAAATAGAAATATCATAAGACATCACTAATACACGGAATGTAAACTTGGCTACACAGGAACTGGATTACAAAACAGAACAGGGTCTCAAATGTAGAAAACCAACTTATGCTTGCTTAAGGGGAAAGGTGAGTTGGGGTGCTGCATAAAACCAGAGATTGAAATGAGCACAGATAAAGTTCCTTAAGCCAAATATGGAATAGACAAGAGCTACTCCTTGCTCAACGAAATGGACTCAACACCCCATATTAAACGCCTAAAAATGTACCTGACTAGTAAGTATCTTAAAACCTATGGATTGCTATGTCTCCGAAAGAGAATCAAGCATGTGTACAGGGGCATAAACGCAGCAGTGATAGGATTGGAGAGGTTTGGTGAGCAAATGAATACCCCTTGAAGTCATATTGCATGGTACCCATTCCACGAGTCTCAACTCTCCAGGTTTAAGGGATTCTTCCTTCAGCTAAAACATGAATGTGGAACCCAGAGTATGATCAACCATGTGATCGGGAGACGTGTTCCAATATGTCTCAGTTTTCGTCCCCTGGTACTCGGGTGCAACATTCCAGATGCTTTACTAACACTCTCCCGACTTGGAGAGTCAGTGCCTTTAACCTCCTGTTTGGCCCAGTTTGCAATTTCTGCGGAAGATGAACAGGAATAGGGAGAACCAATGAGAGACTAGCTGGAGGTGTGTGGACGGGCAAATTTAACTCTCATTTCCCACCAGGAAGAGGAATTAACCAAAGGCTCAGCGTGCCGTGCCGGAACCATATTAGGGCCTGAAGCAATCCTGCGGTGTTGCGGCCAACTCACAAGAAAGCGAGTTGAAGAAAGGAGCTCGGGGCACTGTAATTCACAAACATGCAGAGTTATAAATGACAGCTATCGTCCAAAAATATACTGAGATAACGCTGCCAAGAGGACTTGAAAGCGGGGCAGAATTGCAGGAAACCGATTTCAGGAGGTAGACTGGAATTGCATTTAAAGCATAGGAAAAGAGGCAGAACGTCGACAATGATGCACTTGGCCAAAAAGTGCGTATGCGTTTTTTCCTGAATATATTCAGGAAAAAACGCATACGCACTTTTTGGCCAACCAAGCAAGCTTGCAAAGGAAATCTGCACTACAATGAAGTCTCACTTCCCCCCGGTCAAAAGGGCCATCTGAAAAAAGTGTAAAATCCAGAAAGGCAGGATAGGTCATGGAGAACTGGGAGCCTTGTTATGCTGATGGGCGGGATGTAAATTGCCAACAGCCACTCGGGAGAAGTGTATGGTGTTTCCTGAAACATCTAAAAAACAGAGAAACAGAGCCTAGGGCACTTTCACTTATGGTCCTATAGCTTAGGGAAATTAAAATCAAAAAGACACAGCCACGCCAAAGTTTGGGACGGCTGTGTTTACAAGAACCTCATTTACAGTACAACTTCAATATCGCAGAAAGTGAAAAATGGATAAAGAAATTGTGGTACTTACGTACAATGCAATATCACTCAGCAATGAAATCTTTGTCAACAGGCCCGTAGCAGCATAATGAGTGGATTCAGGTATGATAATTCTAACTGAAATAAGTCACACAGAGAAAGAAACATCATAAGATATCACTAATACACGGAATGTCAACTTGGCTACACAGGAACTGGATTACAAAACAGAACAGGGTCTCAAATTTAGAAAACCAACATGCTTGCTTAAGGGGAAAGGTGAGTTAGGGTGCTGCATAAAACCAGAGATTGAAATGAGCACAGATAAAGTTCCTTAAGCCAAATATGTAATAGACAAGAGCTACTCCTTGCTCAACCAAATGAACTCAACACCCCATATTAAATGCCTAAGAATATACCTGACGAGTAAGTATCTTAAAACCTATAGATGGCTATATCTCTGAAAGAGAATCAAGCGTGTGTACAGGGGCATAAACGCAGCAGTGATAGGATTGGAGAGGTTCGGTGAGCAAATGAAGACCCTTTGAAGTCATATTGCATGGTACCCATTCCACGGGTCTCAACTCTCCAGGTTTAAGGGATTCTTCCTTTAGCTAAATCATGCATGTGGAACCCAGAGTATGATCAACCATGTGATCGGGAGACGTGTTCAAATATATCTCAGTTTTCGTACCCTGGTACTCGGGTGCAATATTCCACACGCTTTACTAACACTCTCCCGACTTGGAGAGTCAGTGCCTTTAACCTCCTGTTTGGCCCAGTTTACAATTTCTGCGGAAGATGAACAGGAATGGGGAGAACCAATGAGAGACTAGCTGGAGGTGTGTGGACGGGCAAATTTAACTCTCATTTCCCACCAGGAAGAGGAATTAACCAAAGGATCAGCGTGCCGTGTCGGAACCAAATTAGGGCCTGAAGGAATCCTGCGGTGTTGCGGCCAGCTCACAAGAAAGCGAGTTGAAGAAAGGAGCTCAGGGGCACTGTAATTCACAAACCTGCAGAGTTATAAATGACAGCTATCGTCCAAAAATATACTGAAGTAAGGCTGCCAAGAGGACTTGAAAGCGGGGCAGAATTGCAGGAAACTGATTTCAGGAGGTAGACTGGAATTGCATTTAAAGCATAGGAAAGAGACAGAACGTCAACAGTGATGCACTTGGCCAAAAAGGGCGTATGCGTTTTTTCCTGAATATATTCAGGAAAAAACGCATACGCCCTTTTTGGCCAACCAAGCAAGCTTGCAAAGGAAATCTGCACTACAATGAAGTCTCACTTCCCCCCGGTCAAAAGGGCCATCTGAAAAAAGTGTAAAATCCAGAAAGGCAGGACAGGCCATGGAGAAATGGGAGCCTTGTTATGTTGATGGGCGGGATGTAAATTGCCAACAGCCACTCGGGAGAAGTGTATGGTGTTTCCTGAAACATCTAAAAAACAAAGCAACAGAGCCTAGGGCACTTCCACTTATGGTCCTATAGCTTAGGGAAATTAAAATCAAAAAGACACAGCCACCCCAATGTTTGGGACGGCTCTGTTTACAAGAACGTCATTCACGGTACAAGTTCAATATCGCAGAAAGTGAAAAATGGATAAAGAAGTTGTGGTACTTACATACAATGCAATATCACTCAGCAATGAAATCTATGTCATCAGGCCCTTAGCAGCATAATGAGTGGATTCAGGTATGATGTTTCTAACTGAAATAAGTCACACAGAAAAAGAAACATCATAAAATATCACTAACATATGTAATGTAAACTTGGTTACACAGGAACTGGATTATAAAACAGAACAGGGTCTCAAATTTAGAAAACCAACATGCTTGCTTAAGGGGAAAGGTGAGTTCGGGTGCTTCATAAAACCAGAGATTGAAATGAGCACAGATAAAGTTCCTTAAGCCAAATATGTAATAGACAAGAGCTACTCCTTGCTCAACGAAATGGACTCAACACCCCATATTAAACGCCTAAGAATGTACCTGACTAGTAAGCATCTTAAAACCTATGGATTGCTATATCTCCGAAAGAGAATCAAGCGTGTGTACAGGGGCATAAAAGCAGCAGTGATTGGATTGGAGAGGTTCGGTGAGCAAATGAAGACCCTTTGAAGTCGTATTGCATGGTACCCATTCCACGGGTCTCAACTCTCCAGGTTTAAGGGATTCTTCCTTCAGGTAAAACATGCATGTGGAACCCAGAGTATGATCAACCGTGTGATCGGGAGACGTGTTCCAATATGTCTCAGTTTTCGTCCCCTGGTACTCGGGTGCAACTTTCCAGATGCTTTACTAACACTCTCCCGACTTGGAGAGTCAGTGCCTTTAACCTCCTGTTTGGCCCAGTTTGCAATTTCTGCGGAAGATGAACAGGAATAGGGAGAACCAATGAGAGACTAGCTGGAGGTGTGTGGACGGGCAAATTTAACTCTCATTTCCCACCAGGAAGAGGAATTAACCAAAGGCTCAGTCAGCGTGCCGTGCCGGAACCAGATTAGGGCCTGAAGCAATCGTGCGGTGTTGCGGCCAGCTCACAAGAAAGCGAGTTGAAGAAAGGAGCTCAGGGGCACTGTAATTCACAAACCTGCAGAGTTATAAATGACAGCTATCGCCCAAACATATACTGAGATAACGCTGCCAAGAGGACTTGAAAGCGGGGCAGAATTGCAGGAAACCGATTTCAGGAGGTAGACTGGAATTGAATTTAAAGCATAGGAAAAGAGGCAGAACGTCGACAATGATTCACTTGGCCAAAAAGGGCGTATGCGTTTTTTCCTGAATATATTCAGGAAAAAACGCATACGCCCTTTTTGGCCAACCAAGCAAGCTTGCAAAGGAAATCTGCACTACAATGAAGTCTCACTTCTCCCCGGTCAAAAGGGCCATCTGAAAAAAGTGTAAAATCCAGAAAGGCAGGACAGGCCATGGAGAACTAGGAGCCTTGTTATGCTGATGGGCGGGATGTAAATTGCCAACAGCCACTCGGGAGAAGTGTATAGTGTTTCCGGAAACATCTAAAAAACAAAGCAACAGAGCCTAGGGCACTTCCACTTATGGTCCTATAGCTTAGGGAAATTAAAATCAAAAAGACACAGCCACCCCAAAGTTTGGGACGGCTCTGTTTACAAGAACCTCGTTTATGGTACAAGTTCAATATAGCAGAAAGCGAAAAATGGATAAAGAATTTGTGGTACTTACGTCCAATGCAATATCACACAGCAATGAAATCTATGTCATCAGGCCCGTAGCAGCATAATGAGTGGATTCACGTATGATGATTCTAACTGAAATAAGTCACACAGAAAAAGAAACATGATAAGATATCACTAATACACGGAATGTAAACTTGGCTACACAGGAAATGGATTACAAAACAGAACAGGTTCTCAAATTTAGAAAACCAACATGCTTGCTTAAGGGGAAAGGTGAGTTCGGGTGCTGCATAAAACCAGAGATTGAAATGAGCACAGATAAAGTTCCTTAAGCCAAATATGGAATAGACAAGAGCTACTCCTTGCTCAACGAAATGGACTCAACACCCCATATTAAACGCCTAAGAATGTACCTGACTAGTAAGTATCTTAAAACCTATGGATTGCTATGTCTCTGAAAGAGAATCAAGCGTGTGTACAGGGGCATAAACGCAGCAGTGATAGGATTGGAGAGGTTCGGTGAGCAAATGAAGACCCTTTGAAGTCATATTGCATGGTACCCATTCCACGGGTCTCAACTCTCCAGGTTTAAGGGATTCTTCCTTCAGCTAAAACATGCATGTGGAACCCAGAGTATGATCAACCGTGTGATCGGAAGACGTGTTCAAATATGAATCAGTTTTCGTCCCCTGGTACTCGGGTGCAACATTCCAGAAGCTTTACTAACACTCTCCTGACTTGGAGAGTCAGTGCCTTTAACCTCCTGTTTGGCCCAGTTTGCAATTTCTGCGGAAGATGAACAGGAATAGGGAGAACCAATGAGAGACTAGCTGGAGGTGTCTGGACGGGCAAATTTAACTCTCATTTCCCACCAGGAAGAGGAATTAACCAAAGGCTCAGCGTGCCGTGCCGGAACCAGATTAGGGTCTGAAGCAATCCTGCGGTGTTGCGGCCAGCTCACAAGAAAGCGAGTTGAAGAAAGGAGCTCAGGGGCACTGTAATTCACAAACCTGCAGAGTTATAAATGACAGCTATCGTCCAAAAATATACTGAAGTAAGGCTGCCAAGAGGACTTGAAAGCGGGGCAGAATTGCAGGCAACCGATTTCAGGAGGTAGACTGGAATTGCATTTAAAGCATAGGAAAAGAGGCAGAACGTCCACAATGATGCACTTGGCCATAAAGGGCGTATGCGTTTTTTCCTGAATATATTCAGGAAAAAACGCATACGCCCTTTTTGGCCAACCAAGCAAGCTTGCAAAGGAAATCTGCACTACAATGAAGTCTCACTTCCCCCCGGTCAAAAAGGCCATCTGAAAAAAGTATAAAATCCAGAAAGGGAGGACAGGCCATGGAGAACTGTGAGCCTCGTTATGCTGATGGGCCGGATGTAAATTGCCAACAGCCACTCGGGAGAAGTGTATGGTGTTTCCTGAAACATCTAAAAAACAAAGCAACAGAGCCTAGGGCACTTCCACTTATGGTCCTATAGCTTAGGGAAATTAAAATCAAAAAGACACAGCCACCCCAAAGTTTGGGATGGCTCTGTTTACAAGAACCTCGTTTACAGTACAAGTTTAATATCGCGGAAAGTGAAAACTACATAAAGAAATTGTGGTACTTACGTACAATGCAATATCACTCAGCAATGAAATCTATGTCATCAGGCCCGTAGCAGCATAATGAGTGGATTCAGGTATGATGATTCTAACTGAAATAAGTCACACAGAAATAGAAATATCATAAGACATCACTAATACACGGAATGTAAACTTGGCTACACAGGAACTGGATTACAAAACAGAACAGGGTCTCAAATGTAGAAAACCAACTTATGCTTGCTTAAGGGGAAAGGTGAGTTGGGGTGCTGCATAAAACCAGAGATTGAAATGAGCACAGATAAAGTTCCTTAAGCCAAATATGGAATAGACAAGAGCTACTCCTTGCTCAACGAAATGGACTCAACACCCCATATTAAACGCCTAAAAATGTACCTGACTAGTAAGTATCTTAAAACCTATGGATTGCTATGTCTCCGAAAGAGAATCAAGCATGTGTACAGGGGCATAAACGCAGCAGTGATAGGATTGGAGAGGTTTGGTGAGCAAATGAATACCCCTTGAAGTCATATTGCATGGTACCCATTCCACGAGTCTCAACTCTCCAGGTTTAAGGGATTCTTCCTTCAGCTAAAACATGAATGTGGAACCCAGAGTATGATCAACCATGTGATCGGGAGACGTGTTCCAATATGTCTCAGTTTTCGTCCCCTGGTACTCGGGTGCAACATTCCAGATGCTTTACTAACACTCTCCCGACTTGGAGAGTCAGTGCCTTTAACCTCCTGTTTGGCCCAGTTTGCAATTTCTGCGGAAGATGAACAGGAATAGGGAGAACCAATGAGAGACTAGCTGGAGGTGTGTGGACGGGCAAATTTAACTCTCATTTCCCACCAGGAAGAGGAATTAACCAAAGGCTCAGCGTGCCGTGCCGGAACCATATTAGGGCCTGAAGCAATCCTGCGGTGTTGCGGCCAACTCACAAGAAAGCGAGTTGAAGAAAGGAGCTCGGGGCACTGTAATTCACAAACATGCAGAGTTATAAATGACAGCTATCGTCCAAAAATATACTGAGATAACGCTGCCAAGAGGACTTGAAAGCGGGGCAGAATTGCAGGAAACCGATTTCAGGAGGTAGACTGGAATTGCATTTAAAGCATAGGAAAAGAGGCAGAACGTCGACAATGATGCACTTGGCCAAAAAGTGCGTATGCGTTTTTTCCTGAATATATTCAGGAAAAAACGCATACGCACTTTTTGGCCAACCAAGCAAGCTTGCAAAGGAAATCTGCACTACAATGAAGTCTCACTTCCCCCCGGTCAAAAGGGCCATCTGAAAAAAGTGTAAAATCCAGAAAGGCAGGATAGGTCATGGAGAACTGGGAGCCTTGTTATGCTGATGGGCGGGATGTAAATTGCCAACAGCCACTCGGGAGAAGTGTATGGTGTTTCCTGAAACATCTAAAAAACAGAGAAACAGAGCCTAGGGCACTTTCACTTATGGTCCTATAGCTTAGAGAAATTAAAATCAAAAAGACACAGCCACGCCAAAGTTTGGGACGGCTGTGTTTACAAGAACCTCATTTACAGTACAACTTCAATATCGCAGAAAGTGAAAAATGGATAAAGAAATTGTGGTACTTACGTACAATGCAATATCACTCAGCAATGAAATCTTTGTCAACAGGCCCGTAGCAGCATAATGAGTGGATTCAGGTATGATAATTCTAACTGAAATAAGTCACACAGAGAAAGAAACATCATAAGATATCACTAATACACGGAATGTCAACTTGGCTACACAGGAACTGGATTACAAAACAGAACAGGGTCTCAAATTTAGAAAACCAACATGCTTGCTTAAGGGGAAAGGTGAGTTAGGGTGCTGCATAAAACCAGAGATTGAAATGAGCACAGATAAAGTTCCTTAAGCCAAATATGTAATAGACAAGAGCTACTCCTTGCTCAACCAAATGAACTCAACACCCCATATTAAATGCCTAAGAATATACCTGACGAGTAAGTATCTTAAAACCTATAGATGGCTATATCTCTGAAAGAGAATCAAGCGTGTGTACAGGGGCATAAACGCAGCAGTGATAGGATTGGAGAGGTTCGGTGAGCAAATGAAGACCCTTTGAAGTCATATTGCATGGTACCCATTCCACGGGTCTCAACTCTCCAGGTTTAAGGGATTCTTCCTTTAGCTAAATCATGCATGTGGAACCCAGAGTATGATCAACCATGTGATCGGAAGACGTGTTCAAATATATCTCAGTTTTCGTACCCTGGTACTCGGGTGCAATATTCCACACGCTTTACTAACACTCTCCCGACTTGGAGAGTCAGTGCCTTTAACCTCCTGTTTGGCCCAGTTTACAATTTCTGCGGAAGATGAACAGGAATGGGGAGAACCAATGAGAGACTAGCTGGAGGTGTGTGGACGGGCAAATTTAACTCTCATTTCCCACCAGGAAGAGGAATTAACCAAAGGATCAGCGTGCCGTGTCGGAACCAAATTAGGGCCTGAAGGAATCCTGCGGTGTTGCGGCCAGCTCACAAGAAAGCGAGTTGAAGAAAGGAGCTCAGGGGCACTGTAATTCACAAACCTGCAGAGTTATAAATGACAGCTATCGTCCAAAAATATACTGAAGTAAGGCTGCCAAGAGGACTTGAAAGCGGGGCAGAATTGCAGGAAACTGATTTCAGGAGGTAGACTGGAATTGCATTTAAAGCATAGGAAAGAGACAGAACGTCGACAGTGATGCACTTGGCCAAAAAGGGCGTATGCGTTTTTTCCTGAATATATTCAGGAAAAAACGCATACGCCCTTTTTGGCCAACCAAGCAAGCTTGCAAAGGAAATCTGCACTACAATGAAGTCTCACTTCCCCCCGGTCAAAAGGGCCATCTGAAAAATGTGTAAAATCCAGAAAGGCAGGACAGGCCATGGAGAAATGGGAGCCTTGTTATGTTGATGGGCGGGATGTAAATTGCCAACAGCCACTCGGGAGAAGTGTATGGTGTTTCCTGAAACATCTAAAAAACAAAGCAACAGAGCCTAGGGCACTTCCACTTATGGTCCTATAGCTTAGGGAAATTAAAATCAAAAAGACACAGCCACCCCAATGTTTGGGACGGCTCTGTTTACAAGAACGTCATTCACGGTACAAGTTCAATATCGCAGAAAGTGAAAAATGGATAAAGAAGTTGTGGTACTTACATACAATGCAATATCACTCAGCAATGAAATCTATGTCATCAGGCCCTTAGCAGCATAATGAGTGGATTCAGGTATGATGTTTCTAACTGAAATAAGTCACACAGAAAAAGAAACATCATAAAATATCACTAACATATGTAATGTAAACTTGGTTACACAGGAACTGGATTATAAAACAGAACAGGGTCTCAAATTTAGAAAACCAACATGCTTGCTTAAGGGGAAAGGTGAGTTCGGGTGCTGCATAAAACCAGAGATTGAAATGAGCACAGATAAAGTTCCTTAAGCCAAATATGTAATAGACAAGAGCTACTCCTTGCTCAACGAAATGGACTCAACACCCCATATTAAACGCCTAAGAATGTACCTGACTAGTAAGCATCTTAAAACCTATGGATTGCTATATCTCCGAAAGAGAATCAAGCGTGTGTACAGGGGCATAAAAGCAGCAGTGATTGGATTGGAGAGGTTCGGTGAGCAAATGAAGACCCTTTGAAGTCGTATTGCATGGTACCCATTCCACGGGTCTCAACTCTCCAGGTTTAAGGGATTCTTCCTTCAGGTAAAACATGCATGTGGAACCCAGAGTATGATCAACCGTGTGATCGGGAGACGTGTTCCAATATGTCTCAGTTTTCGTCCCCTGGTACTCGGGTGCAACTTTCCAGATGCTTTACTAACACTCTCCCGACTTGGAGAGTCAGTGCCTTTAACCTCCTGTTTGGCCCAGTTTGCAATTTCTGCGGAAGATGAACAGGAATAGGGAGAACCAATGAGAGACTAGCTGGAGGTGTCTGGACGGGCAAATTTAACTCTCATTTCCCACCAGGAAGAGGAATTAACCAAAGGCTCAGTCAGCGTGCCGTGCCGGAACCAGATTAGGGCCTGAAGCAATCGTGCGGTGTTGCGGCCAGCTCACAAGAAAGCGAGTTGAAGAAAGGAGCTCAGGGGCACTGTAATTCACAAACCTGCAGAGTTATAAATGACAGCTATCGCCCAAACATATACTGAGATAACGCTGCCAAGAGGACTTGAAAGCGGGGCAGAATTGCAGGAAACCGATTTCAGGAGGTAGACTGGAATTGAATTTAAAGCATAGGAAAAGAGGCAGAACGTCGACAATGATTCACTTGGCCAAAAAGGGCGTATGCGTTTTTTCCTGAATATATTCAGGAAAAAACGCATACGCCCTTTTTGGCCAACCAAGCAAGCTTGCAAAGGAAATCTGCACTACAATGAAGTCTCACTTCTCCCCGGTCAAAAGGGCCATCTGAAAAAAGTGTAAAATCCAGAAAGGCAGGACAGGCCATGGAGAACTAGGAGCCTTGTTATGCTGATGGGCGGGATGTAAATTGCCAACAGCCACTCGGGAGAAGTGTATAGTGTTTCCGGAAACATCTAAAAAACAAAGCAACAGAGCCTAGGGCACTTCCACTTATGGTCCTATAGCTTAGGGAAATTAAAATCAAAAAGACACAGCCACCCCAAAGTTTGGGACGGCTCTGTTTACAAGAACCTCGTTTATGGTACAAGTTCAATATAGCAGAAAGCGAAAAATGGATAAAGAATTTGTGGTACTTACGTCCAATGCAATATCACACAGCAATGAAATCTATGTCATCAGGCCCGTAGCAGCATAATGAGTGGATTCACGTATGATGATTCTAACTGAAATAAGTCACACAGAAAAAGAAACATGATAAGATATCACTAATACACGGAATGTAAACTTGGCTACACAGGAAATGGATTACAAAACAGAACAGGTTCTCAAATTTAGAAAACCAACATGCTTGCTTAAGGGGAAAGGTGAGTTCGGGTGCTGCATAAAACCAGAGATTGAAATGAGCACAGATAAAGTTCCTTAAGCCAAATATGGAATAGACAAGAGCTACTCCTTGCTCAACGAAATGGACTCAACACCCCATATTAAACGCCTAAGAATGTACCTGACTAGTAAGTATCTTAAAACCTATGGATTGCTATGTCTCTGAAAGAGAATCAAGCGTGTGTACAGGGGCATAAACGCAGCAGTGATAGGATTGGAGAGGTTCGGTGAGCAAATGAAGACCCTTTGAAGTCATATTACATGGTACCCATTCCACGGGTCTCAACTCTCCAGGATTAAGGGATTCTTCCTTCAGCTAAAACATGCATGTGGAACCCAGAGTATGATCAACCGTGTGATCGGGAGACGTGTTCAAATATGTCTCAGTTTTCGTCCCCTGGTACTCGGGTGCAACATTCCAGATGCTTTACTCACACTCTCCCGACGTGGAGAGTCAGTGCCTTTAACCTCCTGTTTGGCCCAGTTTGCAATTTCTGCGGAAGATGAACAGGAATAGCGAGAACCAATGAGAGACTAGCTGGAGGTGTCTGGACGGGCAAATTTAACTCTCATTTCCCACCAGGAAGAGGAATTAACCAAAGGCTCAGCATGCCATGCCGGAACCAGATTAGGTCCTGAAGCAATCCTGCGGTGTTGTGGCCGGCTCACAAGAAAGCGAGTTGAAGAAAGGAGCTCAGGGGCACTGTAATTCACAAACCTGCAGAGTTATAAATGACAGCTATCGTCCAAAAATATACTGAAGTAAGGCTGCCAAGAGGACCTGAAAGCGGGGCAGAATTGCAAGAAACCGATTTCAGGAGGTAGACTGGAATTGTATTTAAAGCATAGGAAAAGAGGCAGAACGTCCACAATGATGCACTTGGCCAAAAAGGGCGTATGCGTTTTTTCCTGAATATATTCAGGAAAAAACGCATACGCCCTTTTTGGCCAACCAAGCAAGCTTGCAAAGGAAATCTGCACTACAATGAAGTCTCACTTCCCCCTGGTCAAAAGGGCCATCTGAAAAAAGTGTAAAATCCAGAAAGGCAGGACAGGCCATGGAGAACTGGGAGCCTTGTTATGCTGATGGGCGGGATGTAAATTGCCAACAGCCACTTGGGAGAAGTGTATGGTGTTTCCTGAAACATCTAAAAAACAAAGCAACAGAGCCTAGGGCACTTCCACTTATGGTCCTATAGCTTAGGGAAATTAAAATCAAAAAGACACAGTCACCCCAAAATTTGGGAC
The DNA here is from genome assembly GCF_937001465.1 of Orcinus orca. Classification (NCBI taxonomy): domain Eukaryota; kingdom Metazoa; phylum Chordata; class Mammalia; order Artiodactyla; family Delphinidae; genus Orcinus; species Orcinus orca. The sequence continues at coordinate 49,282 of NW_026043978.1, forward strand.
GGCTCTGTTTACAGGAACCTCTTCTGTAGCACCAGTTAAATATGCCAGAGAGCAAATAATGGATAAAGAAGTTGCGGTACTTACGTACAACAGAATACCTCTCAGCAATGAAAACTATGTCACCAGGCCCGTACCAGCATAATGAGTGGATTGAGGCACGGTGATTCTACGTGAAAAAAGTGACACAGAAAAAGAAACATCATAAGGTATCACTAATACATGGAATGTGAACTTGGCTACACATGAACTGAATTACAAAACAGAACAGGGTCTCATGTTTAGAAAACCAACTTATGCTTGCTTAAGGGGGAAGGTGAGTTGGGGTGCTGCATAAAACCAGAGTTTGAAATTAGCACAGATAGCGTTCCATAAGCTAAATATGGAATAGACAAGACCTACCCCTTGCTCAAGGAAATGGACTCAACAATGAGGTATCACCTCACACCTGGTAGAATGGGCATCATCAGAAAATCTACAAAGAAAAAATGCTGGAAAGGGTGTGGAGAAAAGGAACCCTCTTCCACTATTGTTGGGAATATAAATTGATACAGTCACTATGGAGAACAATATGGAGTTTCTTAAGAAACTAACAGTAGAATTACCATAGGATACAGCAATCCCAGTACCGGACATATACCCAGACAAAACCATAAATCAAAAAGAGACATTCACCGCACTGTTCATTGCCTCACTCTTTACAATATCGAGGTAATGGAAGCAACCTAAATGCCCACAGACAGACGAATGCATAAAGCTGTGGTACATATATAAAATGGAATATTACTAAGCCATGAAAAGGAATGAAATTGGGTTTTGTAGAGACGTCGATGGATCTAGAGACTGTCATACAGAGTGAAGTAAGTCAGAAAGAGAAAAACAAATCTTGTATATTCATGCATATATGTGGAACCTAGAAAAACTGTACAGATTAACCATTTTGCAAGGCATAAATAGAGCAACACATGTAGACAACAAACGTATGGACAACAAGGGGGGAAAGCTGTTGGGAGGGTGGTGGTGGGAGGAGTTGAGAGACTGGGATTGGCCTGTATACATTTATATGTATAAAATAGATAACCAATAAGAACCTGCTGTATAAAAATATAAAATAAAATTCAAAATTAAAAAGAAAATTTAAAAAATAAAACAGAAAAAACAATTATTCCCTTCACATACATGTATTTATATGAATAAATTATTTCCATGTTTATATCTGTAAATACAAAAAAGAGGAATAAAATCTACCTTGAACCAAAAACGAAAAAGAGAAAAAAAACACAGAACCCACCAGTTCCACAGAGGAAAACCGTATCAGGGCACTTGCTCCAGTTGTAAACAATGCTGAAGTTGGTCAGTGGTGGGGAATCGTCTCCCATTCAGCCAGCAGCCCCCACGCAACAAGCGTCCTCATTGCAAAGCTGGGGCACCGTGCCGAGGCATCTGTGAGTAAACGTGAGCTGAGCCCCAGGCCAGTTGCTGCTGAACTATTCCCACCCGTTCCAGGTAAAACACCTGAATATATACGAGGACTTGAAAGTCTAGAGGAAGGGCCATAGAGCCACACGAGTGACAGCATGCCGGCCGACTTGGTGCCTGCAGGCCAGCCAGGATGGTCCTGGCCCTGGGTGCTCTTCTGGAAGATTTCCATTTCCCTGCCTGAGATACCCGTCCTGTCCCTGCCCCCACTGCTTTTTTCCTTCCCCACCTCTGCCCAGGGAGAAATTCCAGCAGCAGGTATGGGTGACACATCCTCTTCTTTAGCAGGTGGCAGCGTGGCAACTGCTGCAGAAAGTCCAGCAGAGCCCCGCTCACACTGGGCCACCCACAAAGCCGTGGCCTCTCACTCCCTCCCACCAGCCCAGCCCCGAGACTGCTGACAGGGCAGAGAAAATGGCGTCAGGCACGGCTGCAGGGGCTCTTGCTGCCTGGAGTGGTATTTATATTGATCTCAACCCAGGCACACCTGGGGAGGGCTGGCCGGCATGGTAAGGCTGCCCAGGTCAGCCAATCATCACCCCTCAGGGGCTCACAGTTGCAGAAAATGGAACTTGCTGAACCGGCCAGGTCCAAGGAACATGTGTGGGCTCCTGAGAGTCAGGATAGACAAGGGGCTTCAACTTTGGTTTGTTTTCTAATCATTTTATCTGGCCCATGAGTGGGAGAAAACTTCAAGAAAACCCTCTCCTAATGAGAGGAACCCAGGAGTCAGGGAGAGGAGGGTTGGGTGGTGGTTGGAGACAGAGGCCTGGTGCCCCGGGTGCAGTGGAAGTCTCTGGAAGACCAGGTGGAGGGAGGCCGCACAGAGTGATGCCCAGGGTCACAGACCTGTCGCAGCTGCTGTTTGTTAGTTCAAGTCCTGCTCTGAGGTGCTCTGTGTCAGCTCTGAGCGACAGGTGAGCTGGGGGTGCTCTGCAATGAGGGCTATGTGCACAGTTCCTGTGTGCCCAGCCCTGCCACGGTACCTGCAAGGGTAGCTCTGTATCCTGGGAGGGGCCTGACCATGAGAGCCCCGTGGGCTGGGGTGGGGGTGGGGTACCTGCCCAGGTGAGCTCCATATTCTGGGATTGGTCTGACCACGAGAGCCCCATGGGCTGCTGGGGACATGGTAAAGGATGTCAGGACAGTCAGTGAAGCCACCGAGGATATACCTCCAGCTGCTCCTAATTCCTACACCCTGCTGGTCATTCTACCAACCACCAGGACATGGTATTCTGTATTAGTCTTCAATGATGCCTTCTTTTGTATTCCATTAGTCCCAGAGTCACAAGAAATTTTGGCTTGTGAGTGGCAGGACTCAACATACAACTAAAACAATACTTCTGGGCCGTCTTGCCCCAAGGGTGCAAAAATTCCCACACCATCTTTGGGGAAAGCTTAGCTAAAGACCTAAAAGTTCTACCTCTGGAAAAGGAAATCCTCCTTCAGTACGCAGACGACATTCTGATCGCCAGCCCTACTAAGGAGGCCTCTGAACTACCAAGCCAATAAAGGATAGAAGTTGTCCAAGAAAAAGCTCAAATATCACAGACTGCGGTGACCTGCCTGGGCTTCATTCTCACAGAAGGTCGGAGAAGCCCATCCCAGGAAAGGGAAGAAACCATTTACAGCCTTACCCCTTTCTAAAACTAGAAGACAGCTTAGGGGTTCCTGGGGAGGCCAGGGTTTGCTGCTTCTGGATCCCTAACTACAGTCTACTAGCTGGGCCTCTATATGAAACACTGAAAGGAAAAGATGATGATCCTTTTGAATAGAATCCAGAAGTGGCCTTTCAAGAATGGAAAGAGCAGTCAATTCAGACCCTTGCCCTGGAACTCCCTAATTTAGCTAAACCCTTTGACCTTTACATTCCCGGTGAAAGGTGAATCGCCATTGGAGAATTAGTGCAAAAACTGGGACCACTTGAAATGGAACAATGCAAGAATGCCATCCAGGTAGGATAAACTACGGTCACCAAGGGGTTTGGCCCACTGCCACATCTGGCCAAGATACTGGCGGTATCTAAAAACCTGGAAATCAGCAGCCCAAAAGGCCACCTCCCTCCTAAGGGAAAAGGACCCCACGTGGTGATCCTAACCACCAACCATGCCCTGAAGTTGCAGGGTTTGCTCCGTGGGCACACCAACCTCGAGTGAGGAGGTCCTCCAACTCCAACATCCAGAGAGATAACCGGGGGCAACAGGGCACCATGACGACTCGTGTGAACATCACTTGACCTGGAGTTTCTCTCATAAAACAACAAGAGTGTGTCCCAAAAGAGTAGACTACTGCTTGCAGGACTTACTGCAAGCAGAGGGGAGCTAATAATCTTGGCAGGGGAACCGTATATCACACTGTCACCATAGAAAAGCCTACAGACACCGTGATGATGGTGGCCAATAAGACCGGCTGGACTCCTGTTTACTTCAAAAGGCTGTTGACTCAGTGGCCATCATGGTCCTTGATCACCACTGACCCTGGACTGTCTGGGAGTTGAGCGGGCAGGGCTCTGACACCTGGTGCTGTTTGTACGTTAATTCAGGGGCCTAATTGAAGAAAGCGCAGTCTACTGGTCAGAGCATCTAGGCTGGCAGAAACGGTCAGCCTAAGGTGGCCAAACAAATGTGGGGTGGGGTGAAACCGGCCCCCACAGCGTCTCTGCACATCTCTTTCCTGGACCCTTAAAGGTCATTAGAATCTATAACACTTCCAATGCTGGTGCTCAGGTGGACGAGCAGGGAGGGAGGGGACTGGGGACAATCAACGTCACCTGGAGGCTGCTGGGGAGAAGCTCTGACCCTCGCCCCTGGATATGAGGGCTCCCAACTCAGCACTCAGCAGTTACAGAAGAAGGGTCTGCACCCTCAGCACTCCAAGAATGAGGAACGGGACAAAAGGCAGAGGAGGGGTTTGTCCCCAGCAAAGCCCATTAAAAATCCCTGGGAGATAAAAATAGAATCTGGGCAATAAAGTCAAGTCTAACCTTTTTTATCCTTTGTGCTTTGTCTAATTTCATGTGCTCCTAGGGTCCCGCATGCAGAGGTTCCACACCCGGCACTTCAGACCAGATTTCCTAGTGCAGAATGGCTGGGTCAACACCTCAGCTCCTGGGGCCCAGTGCAGACTCCGCGATATAGAGCCTGAGTTGCAGCCAACCCGGCCCTCGAGAGCTCCGCACCCTCCCTCCCACTGACTCTGACAGGATCTCTACACAGCAGCCCAGCCCACAGCCCACGGGGTAGTGCATGCTCTCACCTCTCCATTCTCTGATCAAAATATAAAGTTTCCTTTGCTTGTGAACCAAACTCAGTCTCGATCTGTTGGTCCCAATGACACTGGGCAGGGGGACACTTGTTGGGGTCCACTCTGGAGGATCAGTAACAGAAATTGAGACTATTGTAACCTCAATGAACAGATGTGTGAGCCAAACTGTAGTTAACATAGAACAGTGTATAAGGCTCGGGTAAAATAAGATGTTTCTAACACTTCCAGTTGATATTTCCATCACTTTATTATAAGCAAGTTCAGTGAAAAGGTTTGTCTTATTTGTCAGGTCAATATTAGAGAAACGAAGTGATTTCTTTCCAAGGATGTACATCTAATAATCTTGGTTAAAGCTTCAATCTTGTTTTAAATGCTTTTCCATTGAAAATGATACCTCTCTTTCAGCTCCCCCATTTCTGAGAAGTATAAAATCTTATAATTTATTATTACCAAAGGGGAAAGGTGGGAGGAGGGATAAATTAACAGTTTGGGATTAACACATACACACTGCTATGTATAAAATAGATCATCAACAAGGAACTACTGTATAGCACAGGGAACTACACTCAACATTTTGCAATAACCTATAAGGGGAAATAATCTGAAAAAGAATAGATATTTTTATTGACATCATCTATCAGTGACAGATAAAGTGTAACCTAAGGGAAGCTGGTGGTGAGTGCTTCTGACCCTGAAGACTTCAATCATCTAAAGTTTGGACTCTGCCTACTTCCCAAGGCCCTTAATGAACATATGTGTAGCCGTAGCTTAAAAAATTCCCCAGTTTGGGTTTCGGGGAGACACTGATTTTGAAAAAGCCCTGGTGTTCTCCTTACATGAATGGGACTCTTCCTACTGCTAAAACATGTCTGTCACACCCAGAGGATGGTATACCGTCTGATCGGGAAGAGTTTGGAAAAGGCATCTCATCTCCTCATCTCCTGGTGCTCGGGTTCACCCCTCCAGCGTCTTTACTAACAGTCTCCCCACTTGGAGATGTCAGCACTGTCAACATCCTGTTGCGTACAGTTTGGAATTTGTCCAGAGGATGAAGCGGAAGGATGAGGAACAATGAGAGACAAGTCCTAGGTGTTCAGACAGGCACATGTCACTCTAATTTCCAATCAGGAAGACGAATCGACCAAAGGCTAGGGTTGCCCATGGAAACAGTATAGGGCATGAGGAAATCCCGCTGCTTTGTGGCCAGTTCCCATAAACACAAGTTGAACAATGGAACTCAGGGGCAGTAAAATTCACGAAACTGCAGAGTTGAAAATATCCATCACTGAAAAATGTCTTGAGGAAAGTCAGAGAAAAGGACTTGCAAGCAAGGGAGAATGGCAGGAAAGGGATTTGAGTAGGTAGAAAGGACTCGCCATTAAGCACAAGAAAAGGAGCTGAACATTGCCAACATTGCAGTTGGCCAAAAAGGGTGTATGCGTTTTTTTCTGTATATATTCAAGAAAAGGGCATACACTTTTTTAGCCAACCAAACAGGTGGGCACTGGAAGTCAATACTACAAAAGATATCACTTCGCATCAGTCAGAAGAGCCATCCTCATAAAGCGTAAACAACAGAAATGCAGGACAGGGCAAGGAGAAGAGGGAGCCCTGTGAGACTTATAGTGGAAATGTATATTGCCAACGGCCATTCTGGAGAAGTGTATTGTGTTTACTAAAGCATCTAAAAAATGAGCTACAGAGCATAGGGCACTTGCACTCATGGGCGTATATCTTGGGAAAAACAAAAATCGAGAGGACACAGGCACCCCAATGTTTACCCCCTCTCTGTTTAAAAGATCCTCGACTAGGATATAACTTAAATGTCTCTGGAGGGAAAAAATGGATAGAGATGTGGTACTTAGGTAGAGTAGAATATTATTCAGCCTGGAAATCAATGAAATATGGCCAGTTGTAACAACTCCGGAGGAGTTACGTATGATCTTTCTAAGTGACATAATTCAAAAAGAAAAAGACACATATCATAAGATATCACTTAAAGGTGGAATCCAAAATGGCTACACATGAAATAAATTACAAAACAAAAACATAGTCAAATATGTAGAAAACACGCATAAGGCTGCTAAACGGGAAAGGTGGGGAGGGGTGAGGCATCATCCAGGAGGTTGAAATTAGCAAAGATACCATTCCAAATACCAAACTGATAATCAACAAGGCCTACACGGTAGCTAAAAGAACTGCACTCAGCACACTCAAGTCACCGGAAAAGAATATATACGACTGGTAAGAATCTGAAAAAGAATTTACTGATGTCTCTCTGTACGTGAATCAAGTGGATGTACAGCAGCAAGAAACAGAGCTTTGAAAATCAGCTGTAACCAATATAGTAATAAATTGAAAAAAATAAACGACAGAGAGACAGAGAAAACCTCTTACAACTTTTCCTCAGGGACGGTGATGCAACATGGATTGAACACATCTAGACCCACAGCAGGATGAGACATAAGGCTGGAAACTGTTTGCACTAAGAGAAATGTGAGGTTGGGTGAGGAAATGCACACATTAGTTTAAAAGTAATACTACCTGGTACCCATTCAATGGGTCCCAAATCTGCAGGTTCAAGGGATCTTCCTACAGCTAAAACATGCATGGAAAACCCAGAGGACTGTACACCATGTGATCGGGAGATGTGTCTAAAATGCAGCTCATTTATCCTCTCCTGGTGCTCCTGTTCACCATTCCAGCCACGTTACTTAGAATCTCCCCACTTGGAGAATCAGCACATTTCAACTTCTGTTTCACACATTTTGCAAATTGTGAGGAGGATGAACGGGAAGAGGGGGAACCAATGAGAGAATAGTTGTAGGGGTTTGGGCGGGCACATATCAGTCTAATTTCCCATTAAGAATAAGAATTGAAAAAAGGCTCAGCCCACCTCGCCGGAGCCAAAATAGGGCCTGAAGCAATCCTGCGGGTTTGAGGCCAGCTCACAAAAGAGCAACTTAAAAAATGGAGCTCAGGGTCACTGCAATTCACAAACCTGCAGAGTTATAAATGAAAACTAATGTCCAAAAATATGTTGAGGTAAGGCAAAGAAGAGGATCTGAATGCAAGACAGAATTGCAAGAAACAGATTTCAAGAGATAGATTGGACTCGTCTTTAAAGCACATGAAAAGCGGCAGAATTTCGACAATGATGCAGTTGGCCCAAAAGGGCGTATGCGTTTTTTCCTGATTATATCCAGGAAAAAACGCATATGCACTTTATGGGCAACGAAGCAAGCAAGCAATGCAAATGTGCACAACAAAGAAGTCTCATTTCCCACCGGTCAAAAGGGCCATCCTAAAAAATTGTAAAAACCAGAAATGCAGGACAGGCCATGGAGAACAGGGAGCCTTTATACGCTGATGGGCAGTGTGTGAACTGCCGAGAGCCACTCTGGAGAAGTGTATGGTGGTTCCTAAATCATCTAAGAAACAGAGCTACAGAGCATAGGATACTTCCAATCATGGGAGTATATCTAGGGAAGTCTAAAAATCAACAAGACACAAGCACACCACAGTTTAGGGCTACTCTGTTTACAAGAACCTCAACTTCAGTACACCTTAAATATCCCAGGAAAGAGAACAATGGATAAAGAAGATGTGGTACTTATGTACAATGGAATATCTCTTCACCATGAAATCAATGTAATAAGGCTAGTAGAAGGATAAAGAGTGGATTTAGGTCCGATAATACTACTTGAAATAAGTCAAACAGAAAAAGAAACATATCATAAGATATCACTTATAGAGGGAGGGTAAATATGGCTGCATAAGAAATGAATTACAGAACAGAACAGTGTCTCACATTTAGAAAACACACTTATGTCAGCTTAAGGGGAAAGGAGAGGTGGGGTGATGCATAAAACCAGAGTTTGAAATTAGCACAGATACCGTTCAATAAACCAAATAGATATTAGACAAGATCTACACCTTGCTCAATGAACTGGCCTCAACACACCCTATACACCGCAGAGAAATATATCTGAGTAATAAGAATCTTAAAACCCATGTATTGATATATCTCCATAACGGAATCAAGTGTGTGCAGAGCGGCACAAATAAGCAATGAAAATGAGCTAAACCCCATTATAGAAATAAATTTTAAAAACAAAATGCAGAAACAATGAAAGAGAGAAAAATTCTTACAAAATTTGCTCAGGGGCTGTGATGCAACCTGGATTGACCACATATAAACCCACAGCTGGATAAGACATAAGGCTGGACACTTGGGGCTGAGAGGATTGGTGAGCTTTGGTGAGCAACTGCCAAAAGTTTAATGCAATACTTCATGCTACTCATTCCAAGGGTCCCAACACTCCAGGTTGAAGGGAATCTTCCTACAGCTAAACCATGCTTGGGAAACCCAGCGACTGGTATACCATATGATCGGGAAAGGTTTCTAAAATGCACCTCATTTCTCCTCTCCTGGGGCTCCGGATCGACATTCCAGCCACTTTACTAACACTATCCCAACATGGACAGTCAATGCCTTTAAGTTCTGGAATCGCACAGTCTGCAGTTATTGCGGAGGATGAATGGGAATAGGGGGAACCAGTGAGAAACTAGCTGTAGCGGTTTCAATGGGCACATGTCACTCTAATTTCACATCAGTAAGAAGAATAAACCAAAGGCACAGCAAGGTACCCCAAAAGAAGAATAGGGCCTGAAGGAATCCTGTGGTTATGAGGCAAGATCAGAAAAATAAGAGGTGAAAAATGGAGCTAAGGGCCACTGCAATTGAAAAACCTGCAGAGTTATAAAGGCCAACTATTTTCAAAAAATATATTGAGGTAAGGCTATGAAGAGGCATTGAAAGCAAGGCACAATTGCAGGAAACCGATTTAGGAGGTAGACTGGAATTGCATTTAAAGCATAGGAAAAGAGGCAGAACGTCCACAATGATGCACTTGGCCAAAAAGGGCGTATGCGTTTTTAACTAAATATATTCAGGAAAAAACGCATTCAGGAAAAAACGCATACGCACTTTTCGGCCAACCAAGCAAGCTAGCAAAGGAAATCTCCACTACAATGAAGTCTCACTTTCCCCCGGGGAAAAGGGCCATCTGAAAAAAGTGTAAAATCCAGAAAGGCAGGACAGGCCATGGAGAACTGGGAGCCTTGTTATGCTGAAGGGCGGGATGTAAATTGCCAACAGCCACTCGGGAGAAGTGTATGGTGTTTCCTGAAACATCTAAAAAACAAAGCAACAGAGCCTAGGGCACTTCCACTTATGGTCCTATAGCTTAGGGAAATTAAAATCAAAAAGACACAGCCACCCCAAAGTTTGGGACGGCTCTGTTTACATGAACCTCGTTTACGGTACAAGTTCAATATCGCAGAAAGCGAAAAATGGATAAAGAAGTTGTGGTACTTACGTACAATGCAATATCACTCAGCAATGAAATCTATGTCATCAGGCCTGTAGCAGCATAATGAGTGGATTCAGGTATGATGATTCTAACTGAAATAAGTCACACAGAAAAAGAAACATCATAAGATATCACTAATACACGGAATGTAATCTTGGCTACACAGGAACTGAATTACAAAACAGAACAGGGTCTCAAATTTAGAAAACCAACTTATGCTTGCTTAAGGGGAAAGGTGAGTTGGGGTGCTGCATAAAACCAGAGATTGAAATGAGCACAGATAAAGTTCCTTAAGCCAAATATGGAATAGACAAGAACTACTCCTTGCTCAACGAAATGGACTCAACACCCTATATTAAACGCCTAAGAATGTACCTGACTAGTAAGTATCTTAAAACCTATGGATTGCTATGTCTCCAAAAGTCAATCAAGCGTGTGTACAGGGGCATAAACGCAGCAGTGATAGGATTGGAGAGGTACGGTGAGCAAATGAAGACCCTTTGAAGTCATATTGCATGGTACCCATTCCACGGGTCTCAACTCTCCAGGTTTAAAGGATTCTTCCTTCAGCTCAAACATGCATGTGGAACCCAGAGTATGATCAACCATGTGATCGGGAGACGTGTTCTAATATCTCTCAGTTTTCAACCCCTGGTACTCGGGTGCAACATTCCAGACGCTTTACTAACACTCTCCCGACTTGGAGACTCAGTGCCTTTAACCTCCTGTTTGGCCCAGCTTGCAATTTCCGCGGAAGATGAACAGGAATAGGGAGGACCAATGAGAGACTAGCTGAAGGTGTCTGGACGGGCAAATTTAATGCTCATTTCCCACCAGGAAGAGGAATTAACCAAAGGCTCAGCATGCCATGCCGGAACCAGATTAAGGCCTGAAGCAATCCTGCGGTGTTGCGGCCTTCTCACAAGAAAGCGAGTTGAAGAAAGGAGCTCAGGGGCACTGTAATTCACAAACCTGCAGAGATATAAATGACAGCTATCATCGAAAAATATACTGAAGTAAGGCTGCCAAGAGGACTTGAAAGCGGGGCAAAATTGCATGAAACCGATTTCAGGAGGAAGACTGGAATTGCATTTAAAGCATAGGAAAAGAGGCAGAACGTCGACAATAATGCACTTGGCCAAAAAGGGCGTATGCGTTTTTTCCTGAATATATTCAGGAAAAAACGCATACGCACTTTTTGGCCAACCAAGCAAGCTTGCAAAGGAAATCTGCACTACAATGTAGTCTCACTTCCCCCCGGTCAAAAGGGCCATCTGAAAAAAGTGTAAAATCCAGAAAGGGAGGACAGACCATGGAGAACTGGGAGCCTTGTTATGCTGATGGGCGGGGTGTAAATTGCCAACAGCCATTGGGGAGAAGTGTATGGTGTTTCCTGAAACATCTAGGAAACAAAGCAACAGAGCCTAGGGCACTTCCACTTATGGTCCTATAGCTTAGGGAAATTAAAATCAAAAAGACACAGCCACCCCAAAGTTTGGGACGGCTCTGTTTACAAGAACCTCATTTACGGTACACGTTCAATATCGCAGAAAGTGAAAAATCGATAAAGAAGTTGTGGTACTTACGTACAATGCAATATCACTCAGCAAAGAAATCTATGTCATCAGGCCTGTAGCAGCATAATGAGTGGATTCAGGTATGATGATTCTAACTGAAATAAGTCACACAGAAAAAGAAACATCATAAGATATCACTAATACACGGAATGTAAACTTGGCTACACAGGAACTGAATTACAAAACAGAACCAGGTCTCAAATTTAGAAAACCAACTTATGCTTGCTTAAGGGGAAAGGTGAGTTGGGGTGCTGCATAACCAGAGATTGAAATGAGCACAGATAAAGTTCCTTAAGCCAAATATGTAATAGACAAGAGCTACTCCTTGCTCAACGAAATGGACTCAACACCCCATATTAAACGCCTAAGAATGTACCTGACTAGTAAGTATCTTAAAACCTATGGATTGCTATGTCTCCAAAAGTCAATCAAGCGTGTGTACAGGGGCATAAACGCAGCATTGATAGGATTGGAGAGGTACGGTGAGCAAATGAAGACCCTTTGAAGTCATATTGCATGGTACCCATTCCACGGGTCTCAACTCTCCAGGTTTAAGGGATTCTTCCTTCAGCTCAAACATGCATGTGGAACCCACAGTATGATCAACCGTGTGATCAGGAGACGTGTTCTAATATGTCTAAGTTTTCAACCCCTGGTACTCGGGTGCAATATTCCAGACACTTTACTAACACTCTCCCGACTTGGAGAGTCAGTGCCTTTAACCTCCTGTTTGGCCAAGTTTGCAATTTCTGTGGAAGATGAACAGGAATAGGGAGGACCAATGAGAGACTAGCTGGAGGTGTCTGGACGGGCAAATTTAACTCTCATTTCCCACCAGGAAGAGGAATTAACCAAAGGCTCAGCGTGCCGTGCCGGAACCAGATTAGGGCCTGAAGCAATCCTGCGGTGTTGCGGCCAGCTCACAAGAAAACGAGTTGAAGAAAGGTGCTCAGGGGCACTGTAATTCACAAACCTGCAGAGTTATAAATGACAGCTATCATCGAAAAATATACTGAAGTAAGGCTGCCAAGAGGACTTGAAAGCGGGGCAGAATTGCAGGAAACCGATTTCAAGAGGTAGACTGCAACTGCATTTAAAGAATACGAAAAGAGGCAGAACGTCGACAATGATGCACTTGGCCAAAAAGGGCGTATGCGTTTTTTCCTGAATATATTCAGGAAAAAACGCAAACGCACTTTTTGGCCAACCAAGCAAGCTTGCAAATGAAGTCTGCACTACAATGAAGTCTCACTTCCCCCCGGTCAAAAGGGCCATCTGAAAAAAGTGTAAAATCCAGAAAGGCAGGACAGACCATGGAGAACTGGGAGCCTTGTTATGCTGATGGGCGGGATGTAAATTTCCAACAGCCACTTGGGAGAAGTGTATGGTGTTTCCTGAAACATCTAGGAAACAAAGCAACAGAGCCTAGGGCACTTCCACTTATGGTCCTATAGCTTAGGGAAATTAAAATCAAAAAGACACAGCCACCCCAAAGTTTGGGATGGCTCTGTTTATAAGAACCTCATTTATGGTACAAGTTCAGTATTGCAGAAAGTGAAAACTGGATAAAGAAGTTGCGGTACTTATGTAAAATGCAATATCACTCAGCAATGAAATCTATGTCATCAGGCCCGTAGCAGCATAATGAGTGGATTCACGTATGATGATTCTAACTGAAATAAGACACACAGAAAAAGAACATCATAAGATATCACTAATACACGGAATGTAAACTTGGCTACACAGGAACTGAATTACAAAACAGAACAGGGTCTCAATTTTAGAAAACCAACTTATGCTTGCTTAAGGGGAAAGGTGAGTTGGGGTGCTGCATAAAACCAGAGACTGAAATGAGCACAGATAAAGTTCCTTAAGCCAAATATGGAATAGACAAGAGCTACTCCTTGCTCAACGAAATGGACTCAACACCCCATATTAAACGCCTAATAATATACCTGACTAGTAAGTATCTTAAACCCTATGGATTGCTATGTCTCTGAAAGAGAATCAAGCTTGTGTACAGGGGCATAAACGCAGCAGTGATAGGATTGGAGAGTTTCGGTGAGCAAATGAAGACCCTTTGAAGTCATATTGCATGGTACCCATTCCACGGGTCTCAACTCTCCAGGTTTAAGGGATTCTTCCTTCAGCTGAAACATGCATGTGGAACCCACAGTATGATCAACCATGTGATCAGGAGACGTGTTCTAATATGCCTCAGTTTTCAACCCTAGGTACTCGGGTGCAACATTCCAGATGCTTTACTAACACTCTCCCGTCTTGGAGACTCAGTGCCTTTAACCTCCTGTTTGGCCCAGCTTGCAATTTCCGCGGAAGATGAACAGGAATAGGGAGGACCAATGAGAGACTAGCTGGAGGTGTCTGGACGGGCAAATTTAACTCTCATTTCCCATCAGGAAGAGGAATTAACCAAAGGCTCAGCGTGCCATGCCGGAACCAGGTTAGGGCCTGAAGCAATCATGCGGTGTTGCGGCCAGCTCACAAGAAAGCGAGTTGAAGAAAGGAGCTCAGGGGCACTGTAATTCACAAACCTGCAGAGTTATAAATGACAGCTATCGTCCAAAAATATACTGAAGTAAGGCTGCGAAGAGGAATTGAAAGCGGGGCAAAATTGCATGAAACCGATTTCAGGAGGAAGACTGGAATTGCATTTCAAGCATAGGAAAAGAGGCAGAATGTCGACAATAATGCACTTGGCCAAAAAGGGCGTATGCGTTTTTTCCTGAATATATTCAGGAAAAAACGCATACGCACTGTTTGGCCAACCAAGCAAGCTTGCAAAGGAAATCTGCACTACAATGTAGTCTCACTTCCCCCCGGTCAAAAGGGCCATCTGAAAAAAGAGTAAAATCCAGAAAGGGAGGACAGACCATGGAGAACTGGGAGCCTTGTTATGCTGATGGGCGGGATGTAAATTGCCAACAGCCATTGGGGAGAAGTGTATGGTGTTTCCTGAAACATCTAGGAAACAAAGCAACAGAGCCTAGGGCACTTCCACATATGGTCCTATAGCTTAGGGAAATTAAAATAAAAAAGACACAGCCACCCCAAAGTTTGGGACGGCTCTGTTTACAAGAACCTCGTTTACGGTACACGTTCAATATCGCAGAAAGTGAAAAATCGATAAAGAAGTTGTGGTACTTACGTACAATGCAATATCACTCAGCAAAGAAATCTATGTCATCAGGCCTGTAGCAGCATAATGAGTGGATTCAGGTATGATGATTCTAACTGAAATAAGTCACACAGAAAAAGAAACATGATAAGATATCACTAATACACGGAATGTAAACTTGGCTACACAGGAACTGAATTCCAAAACAGAACAGGGTCTCAAATTTAGAAAACCAACTTATGCTTGCTTAAGGGGAAAGGTGAGTTGGGGTGCTGCATAACCAGAGATTGAAATGAGCACAGATAAAGTTCCTTAAGCTAAATATGTAATAGACAAGAGCTACTCCTTGCTCAACGAAATGGACTCAACACCCCATATCAAACGCCTAAGAATGTACCTGACTAGTAAGTATCTTAAAACCTATGGATTTCTATGTCTCTGAAAGAGAATCAAGCATGTGTACAGGGGCATAAAAGCAGCAGTGATAGGATTGGAGAGGTTCGGTGAGCAAATGAAGACCCTTTGAAGTCATATTGCATGGTACCCATTCCAAGGGTCTCAACTCTCCAGGTTTAAGGGATTCTTCCTTCAGCTCAAACATGCATGTGGAACCCAGAGTATGATCAACCGTGTGATCGGGAGACGTGTTCCAATATGTCTCAGTTCTCGTCCCCTGGTACTTGGGTGCAACATTCCAGACGCTTTACCAACACTCTCCCGACTTGGAGAGTCAGTGCCTTTAACCTCCTGTTTGGCCCAGTTTGCAATTTCTGCGGAAGATGAACAGGAATAGGGAGAACCAATGAGAGACTAGCTGGAGGTGTCTGGACGGGCAAATTTAACTCTCATTTCCCACCAGGAAGAGGAATTAACCAAAGGCTCAGCGTGCCGTGCCGGAACCAGATTAGGGCCTGAAGCAATCCTGCGGTGTTGCGGCCAGCTCACAAGAAAGCGAGTTGAAGAAAGGAGCTCAGGGGCACTGTAATTCACAAACCTGCAGAGTTATAAATGACAGCTATCGTCCAAAAATATACTGAAGTAAGGCTGCCAAGAGGACTTGAAAGGGGGGCAGAATTGCACGAAACCGACTTCAGGAGGTAGACTGGAATTGCATTTAATGCATAGGAAAAGAGGCAGAACGTCGACAATGATGCACTTGGCCATAAAGGGCGTATGCGTTTTTTCCTGAATATATTCAGGAAAAAACGCATACGCACTTTTTGGCCAACCAAGCAAGCTTGCAAAGGAAATCTGCACTAAAATGAAGTCTCACTTCCCCCCGGTCAAAAGGGCCATCTGAAAAAAGTGTAAAATCCAGAAGGGCAGGACAGGCCATGGCGAATTGGGAGCCTTGTTATGCTGATGGGCGGGATGTAAATTGCCAACAGCCACTCGGGAGAAGTGTATGGTGTTTCCTGAAACATCTAAAAAACAAAGCAACAGAGCCTAGGGCACTTCCACTTATGGTCCTATAGCTTAGGGAAATTAAAATCAAAAAGACACAGCCACCCCAAAGTTTGGGACAGCTCTGTTTACAAGAACCTCGTTTACGGTACAAGTTCAATATCGCAGAAAGTGAAAAATGGATAAAGAAGTTGTGGTACTTACGTACAATGCAATATCACTCAGCAATGAAATCTATGTCATCAGGTCCATAGCAGCATAATGAGTGTATTCAGGTATGATGATTCTAACTGAAATAAGTCACACAGAAAAAGAAACATCATAAGATATCACTAATACACCGAATGTAAACTTGGCTACACAGGAAGTAGATTACAAAACAGAACAGGGTCTCAATTTAGAAAACCAACTTATGCTTGCTTAAGGGGAAACGTGAGTTGGGGTGCTGCATAAAACGAGATTGAAATGAGCACAGATAAAGTTCCTTAAGCCAAATATGTAATAGACAAGAGCTACTCCTTGCTCAACGAAATGGACTCAACACCCCATATCAAACGCCTAAGAATGTACCTGACTAGTAAGTATCTTAAAACCTATGGATTTCTATGTCTCTGAAAGAGAATCAAGCATGTGTACAGGGGCATAAAAGCAGCAGTGATAGGATTGGAGAGGTTCGGTGAGCAAATGAAGACCCTTTGAAGTCATATTGCATGGTACCCATTCCAAGGGTCTCAACTCTCCAGGTTTAAGGGATTCTTCCTTCAGCTAAATCATGCATGTGGAACCCAGAGTATGATCAACCGTGTGATCGGGAGATGTGTTCAAATATGTCTCAGTTTTTGACCACTGGTAGTCGGGTGCAACATTCCAGACGCTTTACCAACACTCTCCCGACTTGGAGAGTCAGTGCCTTTAACCTCCTGTTTGGCCCAGTTTGCAATTTCTGTGGAAGATGAACAGGAATAGGGAGAACCAAAGAGAGACTAGCTGGAGGTGTCTGGACGGGCAAATTTAACTCTCATTTCCCACCAGGAAGAGGAATTAACCAAAGGCTCAGCGTGCCGTGCCGGAACAAGATTAGGGCCTGAAGCAATCCTGCGGTGTTGCGGCCAGCTCACAAGAAAGCGAGTTGAAGAAAGGAGCTCAGGGTCACTGTAATTCAGAAACCTGCAGAGTTATAAATGACAGCTATCGTCCAAAAATATACTGAAGTAAGGCTGCCAAGAGGACTTGAAAGCGGGGCAGAATTGCAGGAAACCGATTTCAGGAGGTAGACTGGAACTGCATTTAAAGCATAAGAAAAGAGGCAGAACGTGGAAAATGATGCACTTGGCCAAAAAGGGCGTATGCGTTTTTTCCTGAATATATTCAGGAAAAAACGCATACGCCCTTTTTGGCCAAAAAAGCAAGCTTGCAAAGGAAATCTCCACTACAATGAAGTCTCACTTCTCCCCGGTCAAAACGGCCATCTGAAAAAAGTGTAACATCCAGAAAGACAGGACAAGCCATGGAGAACTGGGAGCCTTGTTATGCTGATGGGCGGGATGTAATTTGCCAACAGCCACTCTGGAGAAGTGTATGGTGTTTCCTGAAACATCTAAAAAACAAAGCAACAGAGCCTAGGGCACTTCCACTTATGGTCTTATAGCTTAGGGAAATTAAAATCAAAAAGACACAGCCACCCCAAAGTTTGGGATGGCTCTGTTTACAAGAACCTCATTTACGGTACAAGTTCAATATCGCAGAAAGCGAAACATCGATAAAGAAGTTGTGGTACTTACGTACAATGCAATATCACTCAGCAATGAAATCTATGTCATCAGGCCCGTAGCAGCATAATGAGTGGATTCAGGTATGATGATTCTAACTTAAATAAGTCACACAGAAAAAGAAATATCATAAGATATCACTAATACACGGAATGTAAACTTGGCTACACAGGAACTGAATTCCAAAACAGAACAGGGTATCAAATTTAGAAAACCAACTTATGCTTGCTTAAGGGGAAAGGTGAGTTGGGGTGCTGCATAAAACGAGATTGAAATGAGCACAGATAAAGTTCCTTAAGCCAAATATGTAATAGACAAGAGCTACTCGTTGCTGAACGAAATGGACTCAACACCCCATATTAAACCCTAAGTATGTTCCTGACTAGTAAGAATCTTAAAACGTATGGATTGCTATGTCTCCGAAAGAGAATCAAGCGTGTGTACAGGGGCATAAACGCAGCAGTGATAGGATTGGAGAGGTTCGGTGAGCAAATGAAGACCCTTTGAAGTCATATTGCATGGTACCCATTCCATGGGTCTCAACTCTCCAGGTTTAAGGGATTCTTCCTTCAGCTAAATCATGCATGTGGAATCCAGAGTATGATCAACCGTGTGATCGGGAGACGTGTTCAAATATGTCTCAGTTCTCATCCCCTGGTACTCGGGTGCAACATTCCAGACGCTTTACTAACACTCTCCCGACTTGGAGAGTCAGGGCCTTTAACCTCCTGTTTGGCCCAGTTTGCAATTTGTGCGGAAGATGAACAGGAATAGGGAGAACCAATGAGAGACTAGCTGGAGGTGTCTGGACGGGCAAATTTAACTCTCATTTCCCACCAGGAAGAGGAATTAACCAAAGGCTCAGCGTGCCGTGCCGGAACCAGATTAGGGCCTGAAGCAATCCTGCGGTGTTGCGGCCAGCTCACAAGAAAGCGAGTTGAAGAAAGGAGCTCAGGGGCACTGTAATTCACAAACCTGCAGAGTTATAAATGACAGCTATCGTCCAAAAATATACTTAAGTAAGGCTGCCAAGAGGACTTGAAAGCGGGGCAAAATTGCATGAAACCGATTTCAGGAGGAAGAATGGAATTGCATTTAAAGCATAGGAAAAGAGGCAGAACGTCGACAATAATGCACTTGGCCAAAAAGGGCGTATGCGTTTTTTCCTGAATATATTCAGGAAAAAACGCATACGCACATTTTGGCCAACCAAGCAAGCTTGCAAAGGAAATATGCACTACAATGTAGTCTCACTTCCCCCCGGTCAAAAGGGCCATCTGAGAAAAGTGTAAAATCCAGAAAGGGAGGACAGACCATGGAGAACTGGGAGCCTTGTTATGCTGATGGGCGGGATGTAAATTGCCAACAGCCATTGGGGAGAAGTGTATGGTGTTTCCTGAAACATCTAGGAAACAAAGCAACAGAGCCTAGGGCACTTCCACATATGGTCCTATAGCTTAGGGAAATTAAAATAAAAAAGACACAGCCACCCCAAAGTTTGGGACGGCTCTGTTTACAAGAACCTCGTTTACGGTACACGTTCAATATCGCAGAAAGTGAAAAATGGATAAAGAAGTTGTGGTACTTACGTATAATGCAATATCACTCAGTAATGAAATCTATGTCATCAGGCCCGTAGCAGCATAATGTGTGGATTCAGGTATGATGATTCTAACTGAAATAAGTCACACAGAAAAAGAAACATCATAAGATATCACTAATACACGGAATGTAAACTTGGCTACACAGGAACTGGATTACAAAACAGAACAGTGTCTCAAATTTAGAAAACCAACTTATGCTTGCTTAAGGGGAAAGGTGAGTTGGGGTGCTGCATAAAACCAGAGATTGAAATGAGCACAGATAAAGTTCCTTAAGCCAAATATGGAATAGACAAGAGCTACTCCTTGCTCAAAGAAACGGACTCAACACCCCATATTAAACGCCTAAGAATGTACCTGACTAGTAAGTATCTTAAAACCTATGGATTGCTATGTCTCCGAAAGAGAATCAAGCGTGTGTACAGGGGCATAAACGCAGCAGTGATAGGATTGGAGAGTTTCGGTGAGCAAATGAAGACCATTTGAAGTCATATTGCATGGTACCCATTCCACGGGTCTCAACTCTCCAGGTTTAAGGGATTCTTCCTTCAGCTCAAACATGCTTGTGGAACCCACAGTATGATCAACGGTGTGATCGGGAGACGTTTTCTAATATGTCTCAGTTTTCGACCCCTGGTACTTGGGTGCAACATTCCAGACGCTTAACTAACACTCTCCCCACTTGGAGAGTCAGTGCCTTTAACCTCCTGTTTGGCCCAGTTTGCAATTTCTGCCGAAGATGAACAGGAATAGGGAGAACCAATGAGAGACTAGAGAGAGGTGTCTGGACGAGCAATTTTAACTCTCATTTCCCACCAGGAAGAGGAATTAACCAAAGGCTCAGCGTGCCGTGCTTGAAACAGATTAAGGCCTGAAGCAATCCTGTGGTGTTGCGGCCAGCTCACAAGAAAGCGAGTTAAAGAAAGGAGCTCAGGGGCACTGTAATTCACAAACTTGCAGAGTTATAAATGACAGCTATTTTCCAAAAATATACTGAAGTAAGGCTGCCATGAGGACTTGAAAGCGGGTCAGAATTGCAGGAAACCGATTTCAAGAGTAGACTGGAATTGCATTTAAAGCATAGGAAAAGAGGCAGAACGTCCACAATGATGCACTTGGCCAAAAAGGGCGTATGCGTTTTTTCCTGAATATATTCAGGAAAAAACGCATACGCACTTTTTGGCCAACCAAGCAAGCTTGCAAAGGAAATCTGCACTAAAATGAAGTCCCACTTCCCCCCGGTCAAAAGGGCCATCTGAAAAAAGTGTAAAATCCAGAAGGGCAGGACAGGCCATGGAGAACTGGGAGCCTTGTTATGCTGATGGGCGGGATGTAAATTGCCAACAGCCACTCGGGAGAAGTGTATGGTGATTCCTGAAACATCTAAAAAACAAAGCAACAGAGCCTAGGGCACTTCCACTTACGGTCCTATAGCTTAGGGAAATTAAAATCCAAAAGACACAGTCACCCCAAAGTTTGGGACAGCTCTGTTTACAAGAACCTTGTGTACGGAACAAGTTCAATATCGCAGAAAGTGAAAAATGGATAAAGAAGTTGTGGTACTTACGTACAATGCAATATCACTCAGCAATGAAATCTATGTCATCAGGTCCATAGCAGCATAATGAGTGGATTCAGGTATGATGATTCTAACTGAAATAAGTCACACAGAAAAAGAAACATCATAAGATGTCACTAATACACGGAATAGAAACTTGGCTACACAGGAACTGAATTCCAAAACAGAACAGGGTCTCAAATTTAGAAAACCAACTTATGCTTGCTTAAGGGGAAAGGTGAGTTGGGGTGCTGCATCAAACGATATTGAAATGAGCACAGATAAAGTTCCTTAAGCCAAATATGGAATAGACAAGAGCTACTCCTTGCTGAACGAAATGGACTCAACACCCCATATTAAACCCTAAGTATGTACCTAACTAGTAAGAATCTTAAAACCTATGGATTGCTATGTCTCCGAAAGAGAATCAAGCGTGTGTACAGGGGCATAAACGCAGCAGTGATAGGATTGGAGAGGTTCGGTGAGCAAATGAAGACCCTTTGAAGTCATATTGCATGGTACCCATTCCATGGGTCTCAACTCTCCAGGTTTAAGGGATTCTTCCTTCAGCTAAAACATGCATGTGGAACCCAGAGTATGATCAACCGTGTGATCGGGAGACGTGTTCAAATATGTCTCAGTTCTCCTCCCCTGGTACTCGGGTGTAACATTCCAGACGCTTTACTAACACTCTCCCGACTTGGAGAGTCAGTGCCTTTAACCTCCTGTTTGGCCCAGTTTGCAATTTCTGCGGAAGATGAACAGGAATAAGGAGAACCAATGAGAGACTAGCTGGAGGTGTCTGGACGGGCAAATTTAACTCTCATTTCCCACCAGGAAGAGGAATTAACCAAAGGCTCAGCGTGCCGTGCCGGAACAAGATTAGGGCCTGAAGCAATCCTGCGGTGTTGCGGCCAGCTCACAAGAAAGCGAGTTGAAGAAAGGAGCTCAGGGTCACTGTAATTCAGAAACCTGCAGAGTTATAAATGACAGCTATCGTCCAAAAATATACTGAAGTAAGGCTGCCAAGAGGACTTGAAAGCGGGGCAGAATTGCAGGAAACCGATTTCAGGAGGTAGACTGGAGTTGCATTTAAAGCATAGGAAAAGAGGCAGAACGTCGACAATGATGCACTTGGCCAAAAAGGGCGTATGCATTTTTTCCTGAATATATTCAGGAAAAAACACATACGCCCTTTTTGGCCAAACAAGCAAGCTTGCAAAGGAAATCTCCACTACAATGAAGTCTCAATTCACACCGGTCAAAAGGGCCATCTGAATAAAGTGTAACATCCAGAAAGACAGGACAAGCCATGGAGAACTGGGAGCCTTGTTATGCTGAAGGGCGGGATGTAATTTGCCAACAGCCACTCTGGAGAAGTGTATGGTGTTTCCTGAAACATCTAGGAAACAAAGCAACAGAGCCTAGGGCACTTCCACTTATGGTCTTATAGCTTAGGGAAATTAAAATCAAAAAGACACAGCCACCCCAAAGTTTGGGATGGCTCTGTTTACAAGAACCTCATTTACGGTACAAGTTCAATATCGCAGAAAGCAAAAAATGGATAAAGAAGTTGTGGTACTTACGTACAATGCAATATCACTCAGCAATGAAATCTATGTCATCAGGCCCGTAGCAGCATAATGAGTGGATTCAGGTATGATGATTCTAACTTAAATAAGTCACACAGAAAAAGAAATATCATAAGATATCACTAATACACGGAACGTAAACTTGGCTACACAGGAACTGAATTACAAAACAGAACAGGGTCTCAAATTTAGAAAACCAACTTATGCTTGCTTAAGGGGAAAGGTGAGTTGGGGTGCTGCATAAAACGAGATTGAAATGAGCACAGATAAAGTTCCTTAAGCCAAATATGTAATAGACAAGAGCTACTCCTTGCTGAACGAAATGGACTCAACACCCCATATTAAACCCTAAGTATGTTCCTGACTAGTAAGAATCTTAAAACCTATGGATTGCTATGTCTCCGAAAGAGAATCAAGCATGTGTACAGGGGCATAAACGCAGCAGTGATAGGATTGGAGAGGTTCGGTGAGGAAATGAAGACCCTTTGAAGTCATATTGCATGGTACCCATTCCACGAGTCTCAACTCTCCAGGTTTAAGGGATTCTTCCTTCAGGTAAACCATGCATGTGGAATCCAGAGTATGATCAACCATGTGATCGGGAGACGTGTTCAAATATGTCTCAGTTCTCATCCCCTGGTACTCGGGTGCAACATTCCAGACGCTTTACTAACACTCTCCCGACTTGGAGAGTCAGGGCCTTTAACCTCCTGTTTGGCCCAGTTTGCAATTTGTGCGGAAGATGAACAGGAATAGGGAGAACCAATGAGAGACTAGCTGGAGGTGTCTGGACGGGCAAATTTAACTCTCATTTCCCACCAGGAAGAGGAATTAACCAAAGGCTCAGCGTGCCGTGCCGGAACCAGATTAGGGCCTGAAGCAATCCTGCGGTGTTGCGGCCAGCTCACAAGAAAGCGAGTTGAAGAAAGGAGCTCAGGGGCACTGTAATTCACAAACCTTCAGAGTTATAAATGACAGCTATCGTCCAAAAATATAGTGAAGTAAGGCTGCCAAGAGGATTGAATACGGGGCAGAATTGCAGGAAACCGATTTCAGGAGGTAGACTGGAATTGCATTTAAAGCATAGGAAAAGAGGCAGAACGTCGAAAATGATGCACTTGTCCAAAAAGGGCGTATGCGTTTTTTCCTGAATATATTCAGGAAAAAACGCATACGCCCATTTTGGTCAACCAAGCAAGCTTGCAAAGGAAATCTGCAATACAATGAAGTCTCACTTCCCCCTGGTCAAAAGGGCCATCTGAAAAAAGAGTAAAATCCAGAAAGGCAGGACAGGCCATGGAGAACTGGGAGCCTTGTTATGCTGATGGGCGGGATGTAAATTGCCAACAGCCACTCGGGAGAAGTGTATGGTGTTTCCTGAAACATCTAAAAAACAAAGCAACAGAGCCTAGGGCACTTCCACTTATGGTCCTATAGCTTAGGGAAATTAAATCAAAAACACACAGCCACCCCAAAGTTTGGGACGGCTCTGTTTACAAGAACCTCGTTTACGGTACAAGTTCAATATCGCAGAAAGTGAAAAATGGATAAAGAAATTGTGGTACTTACGTACAATGCAATATCACTCAGCAATGAAATCTATGTCATCAGGCCCGTAGCAGCATAATGAGTGGATTCAGGTATGATGATTCTAACTGAAATAAGTCACACAGAAAAAGAAACATCATAAGATATCACTAATACAGGGAATGTCAACTTGGCTACACAGGAACTGGATTAGAAAACAGAACAGGGTCTCAAATTTAGAAAACCAACTTATGTTTGCTTAAGGTGAAAGGTGAGTTGGGGTGCTGCATAAAACCAGAGATTGAAATGAGCACAGATAAAGTTCCTTAAGCCTAATATGTAATAGACAAGAGCTACTCCTTGCTCAACGAAATGGACTCAACACCCCATATTAAACGCCTAAGAATGTACCTGACTAGTAAGTATCTTAAAACCTATGGATTGCTATGTCTCTGAAAGAGAATCAAGCATGTCTACAGGGGCATAAACGCAGCAGTGATAAGATTGGAGAGGTTCGGTGAGCAAATGAAGACCCTTTGAAGTCATATTGCATGGTACCCATTCCATGGGTCTCAACTCACCAGGCTTAAGGGATTCTTTCTTCAGGTAAAACATACATGTGGAAGCCAGAGTATGATCAACCGTGTGATCGGGAGACATATTCAAATATGTCTCAGTTCTCGTCCCCTGGTACTCGGGTGCACATTCCAGACGCTTTACTAACGCTCTCCCGACTTGGAGAGTCAGTGCCTTTAACCTCCTGTTTGGCCCAGTTTGCAATTTCTGCAGAAGATGAACAGGAATAGGGAGAACCAATGAGAGACTAGCTGGAGGTGTCTGGACGGGCAAATTTAACTCTCATTTCCCACCAGCAAGAGGAATTAACCTAAAGCTCAGCGTGCCGTACCGGAACCAGATTAGGGCCTGAAGCAATCCTGCGGTATTGCGGCCAGCTCACAAGAAAGCGAGTTGAAGAAAGGAGCTCAGGGGCACTGTAATTCACAAACCTGCAGAGTTATAAATGACAGCTATCGTCCAAAAATATACTGAAGTAAGGCTGCCAAGAGGACTTGAAAGCGGGGCAGAATTGCAGGAAACCGATTTCCGGAGGTAGACTGGAATTGCATTTAAAGCATAGGAAAAGAGGCAAAACTTCGACAATGATGCACTTGGCCAAAAAGGGCGTATGCGTTCTTTCCTGAATATATTCAGTAAAAAACGCATACGCACTTTTTGGCCAACCAAGCAAACTTGCAAAGGAAATCTGCACTACAATGAAGTCTCAATTCCCCCCGGTCAAAAGGGCCATCTGAAAAAAGTGTAAAATCTCGAAAGTCAGGACAGGCCATGGAGAACTGGGAGCCTTGTAATGCTGATGGGCGGGATGTAAATTGCCAACAGCCACTCGGGAGAAGTGTATGGTGTTTCCTGAAACATCTAAAAAACAAAGCAACAGAGCCTAGGGCACTTCCACTTATGGTCCTATAGCTTAGGGAAATTAAAATCCAAAAGACACAGCCACCCCAAAGTTTGGGACAGCTCTGTTTACAAGAACCTTGTGTACGGAACAAGTTCAATATCGCAGAAAGTGAAAAATGGATAAAGAAGTTGTGGTACTTACGTACAATGCAATATCACTCAGCAATGAAATCTATGTCATCAGGTCCATAGCAGCATAATGAGTGGATTCAGGTATGATGATTCTAACTGAAATAAGTCACACAGAAAAAGAAACATCATAAGATGTCACTAATACACGGAATAGAAACTTGGCTACACAGGAACTGAATTCCAAAACAGAACAGGGTCTCAAATTTAGAAAACCAACTTATGCTTGCTTAAGGGGAAAGGTGAGTTGGGGTGCTGCATCAAACGATATTGAAATGAGCACAGATAAAGTTCCTTAAGCCAAATATGGAATAGACAAGAGCTACTCCTTGCTGAACGAAATGGACTCAACACCCCATATTAAACCCTAAGTATGTACCTAACTAGTAAGAATCTTAAAACCTATGGATTGCTATGTCTCTGAAAGAGAATAAAGCGTGTGTACAGGGGCATAAACGCAGCAGTGATAGGATTGGAGAGGTTCGGTGAGCAAATGAAGACCCTTTGAAGTCATATTGCATGGTACCCATTCCATGGGTCTCAACTCTCCAGGTTTAAGGGATTCTTCCTTCAGCTAAAACATGCATGTGGAACCCAGAGTATGATCAACCGTGTGATCGGGAGACGTGTTCAAATATGTCTCAGTTCTCCTCCCCTGGTACTCGGGTGTAACATTCCAGACGCTTTACTAACACTCTCCCGACTTGGAGAGTCAGTGCCTTTAACCTCCTGTTTGGCCCAGTTTGCAATTTCTGCGGAAGATGAACAGGAATAAGGAGAACCAATGAGAGACTAGCTGGAGGTGTCTGGACGGGCAAATTTAACTCTCATTTCCCACCAGGAAGAGGAATTAACCAAAGGCTCAGCGTGCCGGGCCGGAACCAGATTAGGGCCTGAAGCAATCCTGCGGTGTTGCGACCAGCTCACAAGAAAGCGAGTTGAAGAAAGGAGCTCAGGGGCACTGTAATTCACAAACCTGCAGAGTTATAAATGACAGCTATCCTCCAAAAATATACTGAAGTAAGCCTGCCAAGAGGACTTGAAAGCGGGGCAGAATTGCAGGAAACCGATTTCAGGAGGTAGACTGGAATTGCATTTAAAGCATGGGAAAAGACGCAGAACATTGACAATGATGCACTTGGCCAAAAAGTGTGTATGCGTTTTTTCCTGAATATATTCAGGAAAAAACGCATACGCACTTTTTGGCCAACCAAGCAAGCTTGCAAAGGAAATCTGCACAACAATGAAGTCTCACTTCCCCGGGTCAAAAAGGGCCATCTGAAAAAAGTGTAAAATCCAGAAAGGCAGGACAGGCCATGTTGAATTAGGAGCCTTGTAATGCTGATGGGCGGGATGTAAATTGCCAACAGCCACTCTGGAGAAGTGTATGGTGTTTCCTGACACATCTAAAAAACAAAGCAACAGAGCCTAGGGCACTTCCACTTATGGTCCTATAGCTTAGGGAAATTAAAATCCAAAAGACACAGCCACCCCAAAGTTTGGGACGGCTCTGTTTACAAGAACCTCGTTTACGGTACAAGTTCAATATCGCAGAAAGCGAAAAATGGATAAAGAAGTTGTGGTACTTACGTACAATGCAATATCACTCAGCAATGAAATCTATGTCATCAGGCCCGTAGCAGCATAATGAGTGGATTCAGGTATGATGATTCTAACTGAAATAAGTCACACAGAAAAGAAACATCATAAGATATCACTAATACACGGAATGTAAACTTGGCTACACAGGAACTGAATTACAAAACAGAACAGGGTCTCAAATTTAGAAAACCAACTTATGCTTGCTTAAGGGGAAAGGTGAGTTGGGGTGCTGCATAAAACCAGAGATTGAAATGAGCACAGATAAAGTTCCTTAAGCCAAATATGAAATAGACAAGAGCTACTCCTTGCTGAATGAAATGGACTCAACACCCCATGTTAAACGCCTAAGTATGTACCTGACTAGTAAGTATCTTAAAACCTATGGATTGCTATGTCTCCGAAAGAGAATCAAGCGTGTGTCCAGGGGCATAAACGCAGCAGTGATAGGATTGGAGAGGTTCGGTGAGCAAATGAAGACCCTTTGAAGTCATATTGCATGGTACCCATTCCACGGGTCACAACTCTCCAGGTTTAAGGGATTCTTCCTTCAGCTAAAACATGCATGTGGAACCCAGAGTATGATCAACCTTGTGATTGGGAGACGTGTTAAAATATGTCTCAGTTCTCGTCCCCTGGTACTCGGGTGCATCATTCCAGACTCTTTAGGGAGAACCAATGAGAGACTAGCTGGAGGTGTCTGGACGGGCAAATTTAACTCTCATTTCCCACCAGGAAGAGGAATTAACCAAAGGCTCAGCGTGCCGTGCCGGAACAAGATTAGGGCCTGAAGCAATCCTGCGGTGTTGCGGCCAGCTCACAAGAAAGCGAGTTGAAGAAAGGAGCTCAGGGTCACTGTAATTCAGAAACCTGCAGAGTTATAAATGACAGCTATCGTCCAAAAATATACTGAAGTAAGGCTGCCAAGAGGACTTGAAAGCGGGGCAGAATTGCAGGAAACCGATTTCAGGAGGTAGACAGGAGTTGCATTTAAAGCGTAGGAAAAGAGGCAGAACGTCGACAATGATGCACTTGTCCAAAAAGGGCGTATGCGTTTTTTCCTGAATATATTCAGGAAAAAACGCATACGCCCTTTTTGGCCAACCAAGCAAGCTTGCAAAGGAAATCTGCACTACAATGAAGTCTCACTTCCCCCTGGTCAAAAGGGCCATCTGAAAAAAGAGTAAAATCCAGAAAGGCAGGACAGGCCATGGAGAACTGGGAGCCTTGTTATGCTGATGGGCGGGATGTAAATTGCCAACAGCCACTCGGGAGAAGTGTATGGTGTTTCCTGAAACATCTAAAAAACAAAGCAACAGAGCCTAGGGCACTTCCACTTATGGTCCTATAGCTTAGGGAAATTAAAATCCAAAAGACACAGCCACCCCAAAGTTTGGGACGGCTCTGTTTACAAGAACCTTGTGTACGGAACAAGTTCAATATCGCAGAAAGTGAAAAATGGATAAAGAAGTTGTGGTACTTACGTACAATGCAATATCACTCAGCAATGAAATCTATGTCATCAGGCCCATAGCAGCATAATGAGTGGATTCAGGTATGATGATTCTAACTGAAAAAAGTCACACAGAAAAAGAAACATCATAAGATGTCACTAATACACGGAATAGAAACTTGGCTACACAGGAACTGAATTCCAAAACAGAACAGGGTCTCAAATTTAGAAAACCAACTTATGCTTGCTTAAGGGGAAAGGTGAGTTGGGGTGCTGCATAAAACCAGAGATTGAAATGAGCACAGATAAAGTTCCTTAAGCCTAATATGTAATAGACAAGAGCTACTCCTTGCTCAACGAAATGGACTCAACACCCCATATTAAACGCCTAAGAATGTACCTGACTAGTAAGTATCTTAAAACCTATGGATTGCTATGTCTCTGAAAGAGAATCAAGCATGTCTACAGGGGCATAAACGCAGCAGTGATAAGATTGGAGAGGTTCGGTGAGCAAATGAAGACCCTTTAAAGTCATATTGCATGGTACCCATTCCATGGGTCTCAACTCACCAGGCTTAAGGGATTCTTTCTTCAGGTAACACATACATGTGGAAGCCAGAGTATGATCAACCGTGTGATCGGGAGACATATTCAAATATGTCTCAGTTCTCGTCCCCTGGTACTCGGGTGCACATTCCAGACGCTTTACTAACGCTCTCCCGACTTGGAGAGTCAGTGCCTTTAACCTCCTGTTTGGCCCAGTTTGCAATTTCTGCAGAAGATGAACAGGAATAGGGAGAACCAATGAGAGACTAGCTGGAGGTGTCTGGACGGGTAAATTTAACTCTCATTTCCCACCAGCAAGAGGAATTAACCTAAAGCTCAGCGTGCCGTACCGGAACCAGATTAGGGCCTGAAGCAATCCTGCGGTATTGCGGCCAGCTCACAAGAAAGCGAGTTGAAGAAAGGAGCTCAGGGGCACTGTAATTCACAAACCTGCAGAGTTATAAATGACAGCTATCGTCCAAAAATATACTGAAGTAAGACTGCCAAGAGGACTTGAAAGCGGGGCAGAATTGCAGGAAACCGATTTCCGGAGGTAGACTGGAATTGCATTTAAAGCATAGGAAAAGAGGCAGAACTTCGACAATGATGCACTTGGCCAAAAAGGGCGTATGCGTTCTTTCCTGAATATATTCAGTAAAAAACGCATACGCCCTTTTTGGCCAACCAAGCAAACTTGCAAAGGAAATCTGCACTACAATGAAGTCTCAATTCCCCCCGGTCAAAAGGGCCATCTGAAAAAAGTGTAAAATCTCGAAAGTCAGGACAGGCCATGGAGAACTGGGAGCCTTGTAATGCTGATGGGCGGGATGTAAATTGCCAACAGCCACTCGGGAGAAGTGTATGGTGTTTCCTGAAACATCTAAAAAACAAAGCAACAGAGCCTAGGGCACTTCCACTTATGGTCCTATAGCTTAGGGAAATTAAAATCCAAAAGACACAGCCACCCCAAAGTTTGGGACGGCTCTGTTTACAAGAACCTTGTGTACGGAACAAGTTCAATATCGAGAAAGTGAAAAATTGGATAAAGAAGTTGTGGTACTTACGTACAATGCAATATCACTCAGCAATGAAATCTATGTCATCAGGTCCATAGCAGCATAATGAGTGGATTCAGGTATGATGATTCTAACTGAAATAAGTCACACAGAAAAAGAAACATCATAAGATGTCACTAATACACGGAATAGAAACTTGGCTACACAGGAACTGAATTCCAAAACAGAACAGGGTCTCAAATTTAGAAAACCAACTTATGCTTGCTTAAGGGGAAAGGTGAGTTGGGGTGCTGCATCAAACGATATTGAAATGAGCACAGATAAAGTTCCTTAAGCCAAATATGGAATAGACAAGAGCTACTCCTTGCTGAACGAAATGGACTCAACACCCCATATTAAACCCTAAGTATGTACCTAACTAGTAAGAATCTTAAAACCTATGGATTGCTATGTCTCCGAAAGAGAATCAAGCGTGTGTACAGGGGCATAAACGCAGCAGTGATAGGATTGGAGAGGTTCGGTGAGCAAATGAAGACCCTTTGAAGTCATATTGCATGGTACCCATTCCATGGGTCTCAACTCTCCAGGTTTAAGGGATTCTTCCTTCAGCTAAACATGCATGTGGAACCCAGAGTATGATCAACCGTGTGATCGGGAGACTGTGTTCAAATATGTCTCAGTTCTCCTCCCCTGGTACTCGGGTGTAACATTCCAGACGCTTTACTAACACTCTCCCGACTTGGAGAGTCAGTGCCTTTAACCTCCTGTTTGGCCCAGTTTGCAATTTCTGCGGAAGATGAACAGGAATAAGGAGAACCAATGAGAGACTAGCTGGAGGTGTCTGGACGGGCAAATTTAACTCTCATTTCCCACCAGGAAGAGGAATTAACCAAAGGCTCAGCGTGCCGGGCCGGAACCAGATTAGGGCCTGAAGCAATCCTGCGGTGTTGCGACCAGCTCACAAGAAAGCGAGTTGAAGAAAGGAGCTCAGGGGCACTGTAATTCACAAACCTGCAGAGTTATGAATGACAGCTATCCTCCAAAAATATACTGAAGTAAGCCTGCCAAGAGGACTTGAAAGCGGGGCAGAATTGCAGGAAACCGATTTCAGGAGGTAGACTGGAATTGCATTTAAAGCATGGGAAAAGACGCAGAACATTGACAATGATGCACTTGGCCAAAAAGTGTGTATGCGTTTTTTCCTGAATATATTCAGGAAAAAACGCATACGCACTTTTTGGCCAACCAAGCAAGCTTGCAAAGGATATCTGCACAACAATGAAGTCTCACTTCCCCGGGTCAAAAAGGGCCATCTGAAAAAAGTGTAAAATCCAGAAAGGCAGGACAGGCCATGTTGAATTAGGAGCCTTGTAATGCTGATGGGCGGGATGTAAATTGCCAACAGCCACTCTGGAGAAGTGTATGGTGTTTCCTGACACATCTAAAAAACAAAGCAACAGAGCCTAGGGCACTTCCACTTATGGTCCTATAGCTTAGGGAAATTAAAATCCAAAAGACACAGCCACCCCAAAGTTTGGGACGGCTCTGTTTACAAGAACCTCGTTTACGGTACAAGTTCAATATCGCAGAAAGCGAAAAATGGATAAAGAAGTTGTGGTACTTACGTACAATGCAATATCGCTCAGCAATGAAATCTATGTCATCAGGCCCGTAGCAGCATAATGAGTGGATTCAGGTATGATGATTCTAACTGAAATAAGTCACACAGAAAAGAAACATCATAAGATATCACTAATACACGGAATGTAAACTTGGCTACACAGGAACTGAATTACAAAACAGAACAGGGTCTCAAATTTAGAAAACCAACTTATGCTTGCTTAAGGGGAAAGGTGAGTTGGGGTGCTGCATAAAAACCAGAGATTGAAATGAGCACAGATAAAGTTCCTTAAGCCAAATATGAAATAGACAAGAGCTACTCCTTGCTGAATGAAATGGACTCAACACCCATGTTAAACGCCTAAGTATGTACCTGACTAGTAAGTATCTTAAAACCTATGGATTGCTATGTCTCCGAAAGAGAATCAAGCGTGTGTCCAGGGGCATAAACGCAGCAGTAATAGGATTGGAGAGGTTCGGTGAGCAAATGAAGACCCTTTGAAGTCATATTGCATGGTACCCATTCCACGGGTCACAACTCTCCAGGTTTAAGAGATTCTTCCTTCAGCTAAAACATGCATGTGGAACCCAGAGTATGATCAACCTTGTGATTGGGAGACGTGTTAAAATATGTCTCAGTTCTCGTCCCCTGGTACTCGGGTGCATCATTCCAGACTCTTTAGGGAGAACCAATGAGAGACTAGCTGGAGGTGTCTGGACGGGCAAATTTAACTCTCATTTCCCACCAGGAAGAGGAATTAACCAAAGGCTCAGCGTGCCGTGCCAGAACAAGATTAGGGCCTGAAGCAATCCTGCGGTGTGGCGGCCAGCTCACAAGAAAGCGAGTTGAAGAAAGGAGCTCAGGGTCACTGTAATTCAGAAACCTGCAGAGTTATAAATGACAGCTATCGTCCAAAAATATACTGAAGTAAGGCTGCCAAGAGGACTTGAAAGCGGGGGCAGAATTGCAGGAAACCGATTTCAGGAGGTAGACTGGAGTTGCATTTAAAGCATAGGAAAAGAGGCAGAACGTCGACAATGATGCACTTGTCCAAAAAGGGCGTATGCGTTTTTTCCTGAATATATTCAGGAAAAAACGCATACGCCCTTTTTGGCCAAACAAGCAAGCTTGCAAAGGAAATCTGCACTACAATGAAGTCTCACTTCCCCCTGGTCAAAAGGGCCATCTGAAAAAAGTGTAAAATCCAGAAAGGCAGGACAGGCCATGGAGAACTGGGAGCCTTGTTATGCTGATGGGCGGGATGTAAATTGCCAACAGCCACTGGGGAGAAGTGTATGGTGTTTCCTGAAACATCTAAAAAACAAAGCAACAGAGCCTAGGGCACTTCCACTTATGGTCCTATAGCTTAGGGAAATTAAATCAAAAACACACAGCCACCCCAAAGTTTGGGACGGTTCTGTTTACAAGAATCTCGTTTACGGTACAAGTTCAATATCGCAGAAAGCGAAAAATGGATAAAGAAATTGTGGTACTTACGTACAATGCAATATCACTCAGCAATGTCATCTATGTCATCAGGCCCGTAGCAGCATAATGAGTGGATTCAGGTATGATGATTCTAACTGAAATAAGTCACACAGAAAAAGAAACATCATAAGATATCACTAATACGGGGAATGTCAACTTGGCTACACAGGAACTGGATTAGAAAACAGAACAGGGTCTCAAATTTAGAAAACCAACTTATGTTTGCTTAAGGGGAAAGGTGAGTTGGGGTGCTGCATAAAACCAGAGATTGAAATGAGCACAGATAAAGTTCCTTAAGCCAAATATGTAATAGACAAGAGCTACTCCTTGTTCAACGAAATGGACTCAACACCCCATATTAAACGCCTAAGAATGTACCTGACTAGTAAGTATCTTAAAACCTATGGATTGCTATGACTCTGAAAGAGAATCAAGCATGTCTACAGGGGCATAAACGCAGCAGTGATAAGATTGGAGAGGTTCGGTGAGCAAATGAAGACCCTTTGAAGTCATATTGCATGGTACCCATTCCATGGGTCTCAACTCACCAGGCTTAAGGGATTCTTTCTTCAGGTAAAACATACATGTGGAAGCCAGAGTATGATCAACCGTGTGATCGGGAGACGTATTCAAATATGTCTCAGTTCTCGTCCCCTGGTACTCGGGTGCACATTCCAGACGCTTTACTAACGCTCTCCCGACTTGGAGAGTCAGTGCCTTTAACCTCCTGTTTGGCCCAGTTTGCAATTTCTGCAGAAGATGAACAGGAATAGGGAGAACCAATGAGAGACTAGCTGGAGGTGTCTGGACGGGCAAATTTAACTCTCATTTCCCACCAGGAAGAAGAATTAACCAAAGGCTCAGCGTGCCGTGCCGGAAAAGATTAGGGCCTGAAGCAATCCTGCGGTATTGCGGCCAGCTCACAAGAAAGCGAGTTGAAGAATGGAGCTCAGGGTCACTGTAATTCACAAACCTGCAGAGTTATAAATGACAGCTATCATCCAAAAATATACTGAAGTAAGGCTGCCAAGAGGACTTGAAAGCAGGGCAGAATTGCAGGAAACCGATTTCAGGAGGTAGACTGGAATTACATTTAAAGCATAAGAAAAGAGGCAGAACGTGGAAAATGATGCACTTGGCCAAAAAGGGCGTATGCTTTTTTTCCTGAATATATTCAGGAAAAAACACATACGCCCTTTTTGGCCAAACAAGCAAGCTTGCAAAAGAAATCTCCACTACAATGAAGTCTCAATTCACCCCGGTCAAAAGGGCCATCTGAATAAAGTGTAACATCCAGAAAGACAGGACAAACCATGGAGAACTGGGAGCCTTGTTATGCTGAAGGGCGGGATGTAATTTGCCAACAGCCACTCTGGAGAAGTGTATGGTGTTTCTGAAACATCTAGAAAACAAAGCAACAGAGCCTAGGGCACTTCCACTTATGGTCTTATAGCTTAGGGAAATTAAAATCAAAAAGACACAGCCACCCCAAAGTTTGGGATGGCTCTGTTTACAAGAACCTCATTTACGGTACAACTTCAATATCGCAGAAAGCGAAAAATGTATAAAGAAGTTGTGGTACTTACGTACAATGCAATATCACTCAGCAATGAAATCTATGTCATCAGGCCCGTAGCAGCATAATGAGTGGATTCAGGTATGATGATTCTAACTTAAATAAGTCACACAGAAAAAGATAAATATCACTAAGACTATCACTAATACACGGAACGAAAACTTGGCTACACAGGAACTGAATTACAAAACAGAACAGGGTCTCAAATTTAGAAAACCAACTTATGCTTGCTTAAGGGGAAAGGTGAGTTGGGGTGCTGCATAAAACGAGATTGAAATGAGCACAGATAAAGTTCCTTAAGCCAAATATGTAATAGACAAGAGCTACTCCTTGCTGAACGAAATGGACTCAACACCCCATATTAAACCCTAAGTATGTTCCTGACTAGTAAGAATCTTAAAACCTATGGATTGCTATGTCTCCGAAAGAGAATCAAGCGTGTGTACAGGGGCATAAACGCAGCAGTGATAGGATTGGAGAGGTTCGGTGAGCAAATGAAGACCCTTTGAAGTCATATTGCATGGTACCCATTCCACGGGTCTCAACTCTCCAGGTTTAAGGGATTCTTCCTTCAGCTAAATCATGCATGTGGAATCCAGAGTATGATCAACCATGTGATCGGGAGACGTGTTCAGATATGTCCTCAGTTCTCATCCCCTGGTACTCGGGTGCAACATTCCAGACACTTTACTAACACTCTCCCGACTTGGAGAGTCAGGGCCTTTAACCTCCTGTTTGGCCCAGTTTGCAATTTGTGCGGAAGATGAACAGGAATAGGGAGAACCAATGAGAGACTAGCTGGAGGTGTCTGGACGGGCAAATTTAACTCTCATTTCCCACCAGGAAGAGGAATTAACCAAAGGCTCAGCGTGCCGTGCCGGAACCAGATTAGGGCCTGAAGCAATCCTGCGGTGTTGCGGCCAGCTCACAAGAAAGCGAGTTGAAGAAAGGAGCTCAGGGGCACTGTAATTCACAAACCTTCAGAGTTATAAATGACAGCTATCGTCCAAAAATACAGTGAAGTAAGGCTGCCAAGAGGATTGAATGCGGGGCAGAATTGCAGGAAACCGATTTCAGGAGGTAGACTGGAATTGCATTTAAAGCATAGGAAAAGAGGCAGAACGTCGACAATGATGCACTTGTCCAAAAAGGGCGTATGCGTTTTTTCCTGAATATATTCAGGAAAAAACGCATACGCCCTTTTTGGCCAACCAAGCAAGCTTGCAAAGGAAATCTGCACTACAATGAAGTCTCACTTCCCCCTGGTCAAAAGGGCCATCTGAAAAAAGAGTAAAATCCAGAAAGGCAGGACAGGCCATGGAGAACTGGGAGCCTTGTTATGCTGATGGGCGGGATGTAAATTGCCAACAGCCACTCGGGAGAAGTGTATGGTGTTTCCTGAAACATCTAAAAAACAAAGCAACAGAGCCTAGGGCACTTCCACTTATGGTCCTATAGCTTAGGGAAATTAAAATCCAAAAGACACAGCCACCCCAAAGTTTGGGACGGCTCTGTTTACAAGAACCTTGTGTACGGAACAAGTTCAATATCGCAGAAAGTGAAAAA
This sequence comes from Orcinus orca, assembly GCF_937001465.1. Classification (NCBI taxonomy): domain Eukaryota; kingdom Metazoa; phylum Chordata; class Mammalia; order Artiodactyla; family Delphinidae; genus Orcinus; species Orcinus orca. Next base: position 86,034 of record NW_026043978.1, read on the forward strand.
TGGATAAAGAAGTTGTGGTACTTACGTACAATGCAATATCACTCAGCAATGAAATCTATGTCATCAGGCCCATAGCAGCATAATGAGTGGATTCAGGTATGATGATTCTAACTGAAAAAAGTCACACAGAAAAAGAAACATCATAAGATGTCACTAATACACGGAATAGAAACTTGGCTACACAGGAACTGAATTCCAAAACAGAACAGGGTCTCAAATTTAGAAAACCAACTTATGCTTGCTTAAGGGGAAAGGTGAGTTGGGGTGCTGCATAAAACCAGAGATTGAAATGAGCACAGATAAAGTTCCTTAAGCCTAATATGTAATAGACAAGAGCTACTCCTTGCTCAACGAAATGGACTCAACACCCCATATTAAACGCCTAAGAATGTACCTGACTAGTAAGTATCTTAAAACCTATGGATTGCTATGTCTCTGAAAGAGAATCAAGCATGTCTACAGGGGCATAAACGCAGCAGTGATAAGATTGGAGAGGTTCGGTGAGCAAATGAAGACCCTTTAAAGTCATATTGCATGGTACCCATTCCATGGGTCTCAACTCACCAGGCTTAAGGGATTCTTTCTTCAGGTAACACATACATGTGGAAGCCAGAGTATGATCAACCGTGTGATCGGGAGACATATTCAAATATGTCTCAGTTCTCGTCCCCTGGTACTCGGGTGCACATTCCAGACGCTTTACTAACGCTCTCCCGACTTGGAGAGTCAGTGCCTTTAACCTCCTGTTTGGCCCAGTTTGCAATTTCTGCAGAAGATGAACAGGAATAGGGAGAACCAATGAGAGACTAGCTGGAGGTGTCTGGACGGGTAAATTTAACTCTCATTTCCCACCAGCAAGAGGAATTAACCTAAAGCTCAGCGTGCTGTACCGGAACCAGATTAGGGCCTGAAGCAATCCTGCGGTATTGCGGCCAGCTCACAAGAAAGCGAGTTGAAGAAAGGAGCTCAGGGGCACTGTAATTCACAAACCTGCAGAGTTATAAATGACAGCTATCGTCCAAAAATATACTGAAGTAAGACTGCCAAGAGGACTTGAAAGCGGGGCAGAATTGCAGGAAACCGATTTCCGGAGGTAGACTGGAATTGCATTTAAAGCATAGGAAAAGAGGCAGAACTTCGACAATGATGCACTTGGCCAAAAAGGGCGTATGCGTTCTTTCCTGAATATATTCAGTAAAAAACGCATACGCCCTTTTTGGCCAACCAAGCAAACTTGCAAAGGAAATCTGCACTACAATGAAGTCTCAATTCCCCCCGGTCAAAAGGGCCATCTGAAAAAAGTGTAAAATCTCGAAAGTCAGGACAGGCCATGGAGAACTGGGAGCCTTGTAATGCTGATGGGCGGGATGTAAATTGCCAACAGCCACTCGGGAGAAGTGTATGGTGTTTCCTGAAACATCTAAAAAACAAAGCAACAGAGCCTAGGGCACTTCCACTTATGGTCCTATAGCTTAGGGAAATTAAAATCCAAAAGACACAGCCACCCCAAAGTTTGGGACGGCTCTGTTTACAAGAACCTTGTGTATGGAACAAGTTCAATATCGCAGAAAGTGAAAAATGGATAAAGAAGTTGTGGTACTTACGTACAATGCAATATCACTCAGCAATGAAATCTATGTCATCAGGTCCATAGCAGCATAATGAGTGGATTCAGGTATGATGATTCTAACTGAAATAAGTCACACAGAAAAAGAAACATCATAAGATGTCACTAATACACGGAATAGAAACTTGGCTACACAGGAACTGAATTCCAAAACAGAACAGGGTCTCAAATTTAGAAAACCAACTTATGCTTGCTTAAGGGGAAAGGTGAGTTGGGGTGCTGCATCAAACGATATTGAAATGAGCACAGATAAAGTTCCTTAAGCCAAATATGGAATAGACAAGAGCTACTCCTTGCTGAACGAAATGGACTCAACACCCCATATTAAACCCTAAGTATGTACCTAACTAGTAAGAATCTTAAAACCTATGGATTGCTATGTCTCCGAAAGAGAATCAAGCGTGTGTACAGGGGCATAAACGCAGCAGTGATAGGATTGGAGAGGTTCGGTGAGCAAATGAAGACCCTTTGAAGTCATATTGCATGGTACCCATTCCATGGGTCTCAACTCTCCAGGTTTAAGGGATTCTTCCTTCAGCTAAAACATGCATGTGGAACCCAGAGTATGATCAACCGTGTGATCGGGAGACGTGTTCAAATATGTCTCAGTTCTCCTCCCCTGGTACTCGGGTGTAACATTCCAGACGCTTTACTAACACTCTCCCGACTTGGAGAGTCAGTGCCTTTAACCTCCTGTTTGGCCCAGTTTGCAATTTCTGCGGAAGATGAACAGGAATAAGGAGAACCAATGAGAGACTAGCTGGAGGTGTCTGGACGGGCAAATTTAACTCTCATTTCCCACCAGGAAGAGGAATTAACCAAAGGCTCAGCGTGCCGGGCCGGAACCAGATTAGGGCCTGAAGCAATCCTGCGGTGTTGCGACCAGCTCACAAGAAAGCGAGTTGAAGAAAGGAGCTCAGGGGCACTGTAATTCACAAACCTGCAGAGTTATGAATGACAGCTATCCTCCAAAAATATACTGAAGTAAGCCTGCCAAGAGGACTTGAAAGCGGGGCAGAATTGCAGGAAACCGATTTCAGGAGGTAGACTGGAATTGCATTTAAAGCATGGGAAAAGACGCAGAACATTGACAATGATGCACTTGGCCAAAAAGTGTGTATGCGTTTTTTCCTGAATATATTCAGGAAAAGACGCATACGCACTTTTTGGCCAACCAAGCAAGCTTGCAAAGGAAATCTGCACAACAATGAAGTCTCACTTCCCCGGGTCAAAAAGGGCCATCTGAAAAAAGTGTAAAATCCAGAAAGGCAAGACAGGCCATGTTGAATTAGGAGCCTTGTAATGCTGATGGGCGGGATGTAAATTGCCAACAGCCACTCTGGAGAAGTGTATGGTGTTTCCTGACACATCTAAAAAACAAAGCAACAGAGCCTAGGGCACTTCCACTTATGGTCCTATAGCTTAGGGAAATTAAAATCCAAAAGACACAGCCACCCCAAAGTTTGGGACGGCTCTGTTTACAAGAACCTCGTTTACGGTACAAGTTCAATATCGCAGAAAGCGAAAAATGGATAAAGAAGTTGTGGTACTTACGTACAATGCAATATCGCTCAGCAATGAAATCTATGTCATCAGGCCCGTAGCAGCATAATGAGTGGATTCAGGTATGATGATTCTAACTGAAATAAGTCACACAGAAAAGAAACATCATAAGATATCACTAATACACGGAATGTAAACTTGGCTACACAGGAACTGAATTACAAAACAGAACAGGGTCTCAAATTTAGAAAACCAACTTATGCTTGCTTAAGGGGAAAGGTGAGTTGGGGTGCTGCATAAAACCAGAGATTGAAATGAGCACAGATAAAGTTCCTTAAGCCAAATATGAAATAGACAAGAGCTACTCCTTGCTGAATGAAATGGACTCAACACCCCATGTTAAACGCCTAAGTATGTACCTGACTAGTAAGTATCTTAAAACCTATGGATTGCTATGTCTCCGAAAGAGAATCAAGCGTGTGTCCAGGGGCATAAACGCAGCAGTAATAGGATTGGAGAGGTTCGGTGAGCAAATGAAGACCCTTTGAAGTCATATTGCATGGTACCCATTCCACGGGTCACAACTCTCCAGGTTTAAGGGATTCTTCCTTCAGCTAAAACATGCATGTGGAACCCAGAGTATGATCAACCTTGTGATTGGGAGACGTGTTAAAATATGTCTCAGTTCTCGTCCCCTGGTACTCGGGTGCATCATTCCAGACTCTTTAGGGAGAACCAATGAGAGACTAGCTGGAGGTGTCTGGACGGGCAAATTTAACTCTCATTTCCCACCAGGAAGAGGAATTAACCAAAGGCTCAGCGTGCCGTGCCGGAACAAGATTAGGGCCTGAAGCAATCCTGCGGTGTTGCGGCCAGCTCAGAAGAAAGCGAGTTGAAGAAAGGAGCTCAGGGTCACTGTAATTCAGAAACCTGCAGAGTTATAAATGACAGCTATCGTCCAAAAATATACTGAAGTAAGGCTGCCAAGAGGACTTGAAAGCGGGGCAGAATTGCAGGAAACCGATTTCAGGAGGTAGACTGGAGTTGCATTTAAAGCATAGGAAAAGAGGCAGAACGTCGACAATGATGCACTTGTCCAAAAAGGGCGTATGCGTTTTTTCCTGAATATATTCAGGAAAAAACGCATACGCCCTTTTTGGCCAAACAAGCAAGCTTGCAAAGGAAATCTGCACTACAATGAAGTCTCACTTCCCCCTGGTCAAAAGGGCCATCTGAAAAAAGAGTAAAATCCAGAAAGGCAGGACAGGCCATGGAGAACTGGGAGCCTTGTTATGCTGATGGGCGGGATGTAAATTGCCAACAGCCACTTGGGAGAAGTGTATGGTGTTTCCTGAAACATCTAAAAAACAAAGCAACAGAGCCTAGGGCACTTCCACTTATGGTCCTATAGCTTAGGGAAATTAAAATCCAAAAGACACAGCCACCCCAAAGTTTGGGACGGCTCTGTTTACAAGAACCTTGTGTACGGAACAAGTTCAATATCGCAGAAAGTGAAAAATGGATAAAGAAGTTGTGGTACTTACGTACAATGCAATATCACTCAGCAATGAAATCTATGTCATCAGGCCCATAGCAGCATAATGAGTGGATTCAGGTATGATGATTCTAACTGAAAAAAGTCACACAGAAAAAGAAACATCATAAGATGTCACTAATACACGGAATAGAAACTTGGCTACACAGGAACTGAATTCCAAAACAGAACAGGGTCTCAAATTTAGAAAACCAACTTATGCTTGCTTAAGGGGAAAGGTGAGTTGGGGTGCTGCATAAAACCAGAGATTGAAATGAGCACAGATAAAGTTCCTTAAGCCTAATATGTAATAGACAAGAGCTACTCCTTGCTCAACGAAATGGACTCAACACCCCATATTAAACGCCTAAGAATGTACCTGACTAGTAAGTATCTTAAAACCTATGGATTGCTATGTCTCTGAAAGAGAATCAAGCATGTCTACAGGGGCATAAACGCAGCAGTGATAAGATTGGAGAGGTTCGGTGAGCAAATGAAGACCCTTTAAAGTCATATTGCATGGTACCCATTCCATGGGTCTCAACTCTCCAGGTTTAAGGGATTCTTCCTTCAGCTAAAACATGCATGTGGAACCCAGAGTATGATCAACCATGTGATCGGGAGATGTGTTCAAATATGTCTCAGTTCTCCTCCCCTGGTACTCGGGTGTAACATTCCAGACGCTTTACTAACACTCTCCCGACTTGGAGAGTCAGTGCCTTTAACCTCCTGTTTGGCCCAGTTTGCAATTTCTGCGGAAGATGAACAGGAATAGGGAGAACCAATGAGAGACTAGCTGGAGGTGTCTGGACGGGCAAATTTAACTCTCATTTCCCACCAGGAAGAGGAATTAACCAAAGGCTAAGCGTGCCGGGCCGGAACCAGATTAGGGCCTGAAGCAATCCTGCGGTGTTGCGACCAGCTCACAAGAAAGCGAGTTGAAGAAAGGAGCTCAGGGGCACTGTAATTCACAAACCTGCAGAGTTATAAATGACAGCTATCCTCCAAAAATATACTGAAGTAAGGCTGCCAAGAGGACTTGAAAGCGGGGCAGAATTGCAGGAAACCGATTTCCGGAGGTAGACTGGAATTGCATTTAAAGCATAGGAAAAGAGGCAGAACGTCGACAATGATGCACTTGGCCAAAAAGTGCATATGCGTTCTTTCCTGAATATATTCAGTAAAAAACGCATACACCCTTTTTGGCCAACCAAGCAAACTTGCAAAGGAAATCTGCACTACAATGAAGTCTCAATTCCCCCCGGTCAAAAGGGCCATCTGAAAAAAGTGTAAAATCCAGAAAGGCAGGACAGTCCATGGAGAACTGGGAGCCTTGTAATGCTGATGGGCGGGATGTAAATTGCCAACAGCCACTCGGGAGAAGTGTATGGTGTTTCCTGAAACATCTAAAAAACAAAGCAACAGAGCCTAGGGCACTTCCACTTATGGTCCTATAGCTTAGGGAAATTAAAATCCAAAAGACACAGCCACCCCAAAGTTTGGGACGGCTCTGTTTACAAGAACCTTGTGTACGGAACAAGTTCAATATCGCAGAAAGTGAAAAATGGATAAAGAAGTTGTGGTACTTACGTACAATGCAATATCACTCAGCAATGAAATCTATGTCATCAGGCCCATAGCAGCATAATGAGTGGATTCAGGTATGATGATTCTAACTGAAAAAAGTCACACAGAAAAAGAAACATCATAAGATGTCACTAATACACGGAATAGAAACTTGGCTACACAGGAACTGAATTCCAAAACAGAACAGGGTCTCAAATTTAGAAAACCAACTTATGCTTGCTTAAGGGGAAAGGTGAGTTGGGGTGCTGCATAAAACCAGAGATTGAAATGAGCACAGATAAAGTTCCTTAAGCCTAATATGTAATAGACAAGAGCTACTCCTTGCTCAACGAAATGGACTCAACACCCCATATTAAACGCCTAAGAATGTACCTGACTAGTAAGTATCTTAAAACCTATGGATTGCTATGTCTCTGAAAGAGAATCAAGCATGTCTACAGGGGCATAAACGCAGCAGTGATAAGATTGGAGAGGTTCGGTGAGCAAATGAAGACCCTTTAAAGTCATATTGCATGGTACCCATTCCATGGGTCTCAACTCTCCAGGTTTAAGGGATTCTTCCTTCAGCTAAAACATGCATGTGGAACCCAGAGTATGATCAACCATGTGATCGGGAGATGTGTTCAAATATGTCTCAGTTCTCCTCCCCTGGTACTCGGGTGTAACATTCCAGACGCTTTACTAACACTCTCCCGACTTGGAGAGTCAGTGCCTTTAACCTCCTGTTTGGCCCAGTTTGCAATTTCTGCGGAAGATGAACAGGAATAGGGAGAACCAATGAGAGACTAGCTGGAGGTGTCTGGACGGGCAAATTTAACTCTCATTTCCCACCAGGAAGAGGAATTAACCAAAGGCTAAGCGTGCCGGGCCGGAACCAGATTAGGGCCTGAAGCAATCCTGCGGTGTTGCGACCAGCTCACAAGAAAGCGAGTTGAAGAAAGGAGCTCAGGGGCACTGTAATTCACAAACCTGCAGAGTTATAAATGACAGCTATCCTCCAAAAATATACTGAAGTAAGGCTGCCAAGAGGACTTGAAAGCGGGGCAGAATTGCAGGAAACCGATTTCCGGAGGTAGACTGGAATTGCATTTAAAGCATAGGAAAAGAGGCAGAACGTCGACAATGATGCACTTGGCCAAAAAGTGCATATGCGTTCTTTCCTGAATATATTCAGTAAAAAACGCATACACCCTTTTTGGCCAACCAAGCAAACTTGCAAAGGAAATCTGCACTACAATGAAGTCTCAATTCCCCCCGGTCAAAAGGGCCATCTGAAAAAAGTGTAAAATCCAGAAAGGCAGGACAGTCCATGGAGAACTGGGAGCCTTGTAATGCTGATGGGCGGGATGTAAATTGCCAACAGCCACTCGGGAGAAGTGTATGGTGTTTCCTGAAACATCTAAAAAACAAAGCAACAGAGCCTAGGGCACTTCCACTTATGGTCCTATAGCTTAGGGAAATTAAAATCCAAAAGACACAGCCACCCCAAAGTTTGGGACGGCTCTGTTTACAAGAACCTTGTGTACGGAACAAGTTCAATATCGCAGAAAGTGAAAAATGGATAAAGAAGTTGTGGTACTTACGTACAATGCAATATCACTCAGCAATGAAATCTATGTCATCAGGCCCATAGCAGCATAATGAGTGGATTCAGGTATGATGATTCTAACTGAAATAAGTCACACAGAAAAAGAAACATCATAAGATGTCACTAATACACGGAATAGAAACTTGGCTACACAGGAACTGAATTCCAAAACAGAACAGGGTCTCAAATTTAGAAAACCAACTTATGCTTGCTTAAGGGGAAAGGTGAGTTGGGGTGCTGCATCAAACGATATTGAAATGAGCACAGATAAAGTTCCTTCAGCCAAATATGTAATAGACAAGAGCTACTCCTTGCTGAACGAAATGGAGTCAACACCCCATATTAAACCCTAAGTATGTACCTGACTAGTAAGAATCTTAAAATCTATGGATTGCTATGTCTCCGAAAGAGAATCAAGCATGTGTACAGGGGCATAAACGCAGCAGTGATAGGATTGGAGAGGTTCGGTGAGCAAATGAAGACCCTTTGAAGTCATATTGCATGGTACCCATTCCATGGGTCTCAACTCTCCAGGTTTAAGGGATTCTTCCTTCAGCTAAAACATGCATGTGGAACCCAGAGTATGATCAACCGTGTGATCGGGAGACGTGTTCAAATATGTCTCAGTTCTCCTCCCCTGGTACTCGGGTGTAACATTCCAGACGCTTTACTAACACTCTCCCGACTTGGAGAGTCAGTGCCTTTAACCTCCTGTTTGGCCCAGTTTGCAATTTCTGCGGAAGATGAACAGGAATAAGGAGAACCAATGAGAGACTAGCTGGAGGTGTCTGGACGGGCAAATTTAACTCTCATTTCCCACCAGGAAGAGGAATTAACCAAAGGCTCAGCGTGCCGGGCCGGAACCAGATTAGGGCCTGAAGCAATCCTGCGGTGTTGCAACCAGCTCACAAGAAAGCGAGTTGAAGAAAGGAGCTCAGGGGCACTGTAATTCACAAACCTTCAGAGTTATAAATGACAGCTATCCTCCAAAAATATACTGAAGTAAGCCTGCCAAGAGGAGTTGAAAGCGGGGCAGAATTGCAGGAAACCGATTTCATGAGGTAGACTGGAATTGCATTTAAAGCATGGGAAAAGACGCAGAACATCGACAATGATGCACTTGGCCAAAAAGTGCGTATGCGTTTTTTCCTGAATATATTCAAGAAAAAACGCATACGCACTTTTTGGCCGACCAAGCAAGCTTGCAAAGGAAATCTGCACTACAATGAAGTCTCACTTCCCCGGGTCAAAAAGGGCCATCTGAAAAAAGTGTAAAATCCAGAAAGGCAGGACAGGCCATGTTGAATTAGGAGCCTTGTAATGCTGATGGGCGGGATGTAAATTGCCAACAGCCACTCGGGAGAAGTGTATGCTGTTTCCTGAAACATCTAAAAAACAAAGTAACAGAGCCTAGGGCACTTCCACTTATGGTCCTATAGCTTAGGGAAATTAAAATCCAAAAGACACAGCCAGCCCAAAGTCTGGGACGGCTCTGTTTACAAGAACCTCGTTTACGGTACAAGTTCAATATCGCAGAAAGCGAAAAATGGATAAAGAAGTTGTGGTACTTACGTACAATGCAATATCGCTCAGCAATGAAATCTATGTCATCAGGCCCGTAGCAGCATAATGAGTGGATTCAGGTATGATGATTCTAACTGAAATAAGTCACACAGAAAAGAAACATCATAAGATATCACTAATACACGGAATGTAAACTTGGCTACACAGGAACTGAATTACAAAACAGAACAGGGTCTCAAATTTAGAAAACCAACTTATGCTTGCTTAAGGGGAAAGGTGAGTTGGGGTGCTGCATAAAACCAGAGATTGAAATGAGCACAGATAAAGTTCCTTAAGCCAAATATGAAATAGACAAGAGCTACTCCTTTCTGAATGAAATGGACTCAACACCCCATATTAAACGCCTAAGTATGTACCTGACTAGTAAGTATCTTAAAACCTATGGATTGCTATGTCTCCGAAAGAGAATCAAGCGTGTGTCCAGGGGCATAAACGCAGCAGTGATAGGATTGGAGAGGTTCGGTGAGCAAATGAAGACCCTTTGAAGTCATATTGCATGGTACCCATTCCACGGGTCACAACTCTCCAGGTTTAAGGGATTCTTCCTTCAGCTAAAACATGCATGTGGAACCCAGAGTATGATCAACCTTGTGATTGGGAGACGTGTTAAAATATGTCTCAGTTCTCGTCCCCTGGTACTCGGGTGCATCATTCCAGACTCTTTAGGGAGAACCAATGAGAGACTAGCTGGAGGTGTCTTGACGGGCAAATTTAACTCTCATTTCCCACCAGGAAGAGGAATTAACCAAAGGCTCAACGTGCCGTGCCGGAACAAGATTAGGGCCTGAAGCAATCCTGCGGTGTTGCGGCCAGCTCAGAAGAAAGCGAGTTGAAGAAAGGAGCTCAGGGGCACTGTAATTCACAAACCTGCAGAGTTATAAATGACAGTTATCGTCCAAAAATATACTGAAGTAAGGCTGCCAAGAGGACTTGAAAGCGGGGCAGAATTGCAGGAAACCGATTTCCGGAGGTAGACTGGAATTGCATTTAAAGCATAGGAAAAGAGGCAGAACGTCGACAATGATGCACTTGGCCAAAAAGCGCGTACGCGTTCTTTCCTGAATATATTCAGTAAAAAACGCATACGCCCTTTTTGGCCAACCAAGCAAACTTGCAAAGGAAATCTGCACTACAATGAAGTCTCACTTCCCCCCGGTCAAAAGGGCCATCTGAAAAAAGTGTAAAATCCAGAAAGGCAGGACAGGCCATGGAGAACTGGGAGCCTTGTAATGCTGATGGGCGGGATGTAAATTGCCAACAGCCACTCGGGAGAAGTGTATGGTGTTTCCTGAAACATCTAAAAAACAAAGCAACAGAGCCTAGGGCACTTCCACTTATGGTCCTATAGCTTAGGGAAATTAAAATCCAAAAGACACAGCCACCCCAAAGTTTGGGACGGCTCTGTTTACAAGAACCTTGAGTACGGAACAAGTTCAATATCGCAGAAAGTGAAAAATGGATAAAGATGTTGTGGTACTTACGTACAATGCAATATCACTCAGCAATGAAATCTATGTCATCAGGCCCATAGCAGCATAATGAGTGGATTCAGGTATGATGATTCTAACTGAAATAAGTCACACAGAAAAAGAAACATCATAAGATGTCACTAATACACGGAATAGAAACTTGGCTACACAGGAACTGAATTCCAAAACAGAACAGGGTCTCAAATTTAGAAAACCAACTTATGCTTGCTTAAGGGGAAAGGTGAGTTGGGGTGCTGCATCAAACGATATTGAAATGAGCACAGATAAAGTTCCTTAAGCCAAATATGGAATAGACAAGAGCTACTCCTTGCTGAACGAAATGGACTCAACACCCCATATTAAACCCTAAGTATGTACCTGACTAGTAAGAATCTTAAAACCTATGGATTGCTATGTCTCCGAAAGAGAATCAAGCGTGTGTACAGGGGCATTAACGCAGCAGTGATAGGATTGGAGAGGTTCGGTGAGCAAATGAAGACCCTTTGAAGTCATATTGCATGGTACCCATTCCATGGGTCTCAACTCTCCAGGTTTAAGGGATTCTTCCTTCAGCTAAAACATGCATGTGGAACCCAGAGTATGATCAACCGTGTGATCGGGAGACGTGTTCAAATATGTCTCAGTTCTCCTCCCCTGGTACTCGGGTGTAACATTCCAGACGCTTTACTAACACTCTCCAGACTTGGAGAGTCAGTGCCTTTAACATCCTGTTTGGCCCAGTTTGCAATTTCTGCGGAAGATGAACAGGAATAGGGAGAACCAATGAGAGACTAGCTGGAGGTGTCTGGCCGGGCAAATTTAACTCTCATTTCCCACCAGGAAGAGGAATTAACCAAAGGCTCAGCGTGCCGGGCCGGAAAAAGATGAGGGCCTGAAGCAATCCTGCGGTGTTGCGGCCAGCTCACAAGAAAGCGAGTTGAAGAAAGGAGCTCAGGGTCACTGTAATTCAGAAACCTGCAGAGTTATAAATGACAGCTATCGTCCAGAAATATACTGAAGTAAGGCTGCCAAGAGGACTTGAAAGCACGGCAGAATTGCAGGAAACCGATTTCAGGAGGTAGACTGGAATTGCATTTAAAGCATAAGAAAAGAGGCAGAACGTGGAAAGTGATGCACTTGGCCAAAAAGGGCGTATGCGTTTTTTCCTGAATATATTCAGGAAAAAACACATACGCCCTTTTTGGCCAAACAAGCAAGCTTGCAAAGGAAATCTCCACTACAATGAAGTCTCACTTCACCCCGGTCAAAAGGGCCATCTGAAAAAAGTGTAACATCCAGAAAGGCAGGACAAGCCATGGAGAACTGGGAGCCTTGTTATGCTGATGGGCGGGATGTAATTTGCCAACAGCCACTCTGCAGAAGTGTATGGTGTTTCCTGAAACATCTAAAAAACAAAGCAACAGAGCCTAGGGCACTTCCACTTATGGTCTTATAGCTTAGGGAAATTAAAATCAAAAAGACACAGCCACCCCAAAGTTTGGGATGGCTCTGTTTACAAGAACCTCATTTACGGTACAAGTTCAATATCGCAGAAAGCGAAAAATGGATAAAGAAGTTGTGGTACTTACATACAATGCAATATCACTCAGCAATGAAATCTATGTCATCAGGTCCGTACCAGCATAATGAGTGGATTCAGGTATGATGATTCTAACTTAAATAAGTCACACAGAAAAAGAAATATCATAAGATATCACTAATACACGGAATGTAAACTTGGCTACACAGGAACTGAATTACAAAACAGAACAGGGTCTCAAATTTAGAAAACCAACTTATGCTTGCTTAAGTGGAAAGGTGAGTTGGGGTGCTGCATAAAACGAGATTGAAATGAGCACAGATAAAGTTCCTTAAGCCAAATATGTAATAGAAAAGAGCTACTCCTTGCTGAACGAAATGGACTCAACACCCCATATTAAACCCTAAGTATGTTCCTGACTAGTAAGAATCTTAAAACCTATGGATTGCTATGTCTCCGAAAGAGAATCAAGTGTGTGTACAGGGGCATAAACGCAGCAGTGATAGGATTGGAGAGGTTCGGTGAGCAAATGAAGACCCTTTGAAGTCATATTGCATGGTACCCATTCCACGGGTCTCAACTCTCCAGGTTTAAGGGATTCTTCCTTCAGCTAAATCATGCATGTGGAATCCAGAGTATGATCAACCATGTGATCGGGAGACGTGTTCAAATATGTCTCAGTTCTCATGCCCTGGTACTCGGGTGCAACATTCCAGACGCTTTACTAACACTCTCCCGACTTGGAGAGTCAGGGCCTTTAACCTCCTGTTTGGCCCAGTTTGCAATTTCTGCGGAAGATGAACAGGAATAGGGAGAACCAATGAGAGACTAGCTGGAGGTGTCTGGACGGGCAAATTTAACTCTCATTTCCCACCAGGAAGAGGAATTAACCAAACGCTCAGCGTGCCGTGCCGGAACCAGATTATGGCCTGAAGCAATCCTGCGGTGTTGCGGCCAGCTCACAAGAAAGCGAGTTGAAGAAAGGAGCTCAGGGGCACTGTAATTCACAAACCTTCAGAGTTATAAATGACAGCTATCGTCCAAAAATATAGTGAAGTAAGGCTGCCAAGAGGATTGAATGCGGGGCAGAATTGCAGGAAACCGATTTCAGGAGGTAGACTGGAATTGCATTTAAAGCATAGGAAAAGAGGCAGAACGTCGACAATGATGCACTTGTCCAAAAAGGGCATATGCGTTTTTTCCTGAATATATTCAGGAAAAAACGCATACGCCTTTTTGGCCAACCAAGCAAGATTGCAAAGGAAATCTGCACTACAATGAAGTCTCACTTCCCCCTGGTCAAAAGGGCCATCTGAAAAAAGAGTAAAATCCAGAAAGGCAGGACAGGCCATGGAGAACTGGGAGCCTTGTTATGCTGATGGGCGGGATGTAAATTGCCAACAGCCACTTGGGAGAAATGTATGGTGTTTCCTGAAACATCTAAAAAACAAAGCAACAGAGCCTAGGGCACTTCCACTTATGGTCCTATAGCTTAGGGAATTTAAATCAAAAAGACACAGCCACCCCAAAGTTTGGGACGGCTCTGTTTACAAGAACCTCGTTTACGGTACAAGTTCAATATCGCAGAAAGCGAAAAATGGATAAAGAAATTGTGGTACTTACGTACAATGCAATATCACTCAGCAATGCAATCTATGTCATCAGGCCCGTAGCAGCATAATGAGTGGATTCAGGTATGATGATTCTAACTGAAATAAGTCACACAGAAAAAGAAACATCATAAGATATCACTAATACAGGGAATGTCAACTTGGCTACACAGGAACTGGATTAGAAAACAGAACAGGGTCTCAAATTTAGAAAACCAACTTATGCTTGCTTAAGGGGAAAGGTGAGTTGGGGTGCTGCATAAAACCAGAGATTGAAATGAGCACAGATAAAGTTCCTTAAGCCAAATATGAAATAGACAAGAGCTACTCCTTGCTGAACGAAATGGACTCAACACCCCATATTAAATGCCTAAGTATGTACCTGACTAGTAAGTATCTTAAAACCTATGGATTGCTATGTCTCCGAAAGAGAATCAAGCGTGTGTCCAGGGGCATAAACGCAGCAGTGATAGGATTGGAGAGGTTCGGTGAGCAAATGAAGACCCTTTGAAGTCATATTGCATGGTACCCATTCCACGGGTCACAACTCTCCAGGTTTAAGGGATTCTTCCTTCAGCTAAAACATGCATGTGGAACCCAGAGTATGATCAACCTTGTGATTGGGAGACGTGTTAAAATATGTCTCAGTTCTCGTCCCCTGGTACTCGGGTGCATCATTCCAGACTCTTTAGGGGGAACCAATGAGAGACTAGCTGGAGGTGTCTGGACGGGCAAATTTAACTCTCATTTCCCACCAGGAAGAGGAATTAACCAAAGGCTCAGCATGCCGTGCCGGAACAAGATTAGGGCCTGAAGCAATCCTGCGGTGTTGCGGCCAGCTCACAAGAAAGCGAGTTGAAGAAAGGAGCTCAGGGTCACTGTAATTCAGAAACCTGCAGAGTTATAAATGACAGCTATCGTCCAAAAATATACTGAAGTAAGGCTGCCAAGAGGACTTGAAAGCAGGGCAGAATTGCAGGAAACCGATTTCAGGAGGTAGACTGGAATTGCATTTAAAGCATAGGAAAAGAGGCAGAACGTGGAAAATGATGCACTTGGCAAAAAAGGGCGTATGCGTTTTCTCCTGAATATATTCAGGAAAAAACGCATACGCCCTTTTTGGCCAAACAAGCAAGCTTGCAAAGGAAATCTGCACTACAATGAAGTCTCACTTCCCCCGGTCAAAAGGGCCATCTGAAAAAAGTGTAAAATCCAGAAAGGCAGGACAAGCCATGGAAAACTGGGAGCCTTGTTATGCTGATGGGCGGGATGTAATTTGCCAACAGCCACTCTGGAGAAGTGTATGGTGTTTCCTGAAACATCTAAAAAACAAAGCAACAGAGCCTAGGGCACTTCCACTTATGGTCTTATAGCTTAAGGAAATTAAAATCAAAAAGACACAGCCACCCCAAAGTTTGGGACGGCTCTGTTTACAAGAACCTCGTTTACGGTACAAGTTCAATATCGCAAAAAGTGAAAAACGGATAAAGAAGTTGTGGTACTTACGTACAATGCAATATCACTCAGCAATGAAATCTATGTCATCAGGCCCGTAGCAGCATAATGAGTGGATTCAGGTATGTTGATTCTAACTGAAATAAGTCAGACAGAAAAAGAAACATCATAAGATATCACTAATACAGGGAATGTCAACTTGGCTACACAGGAACTGGATTAGAAAACAGAACAGGGTCTCAAATGTAGAAAACCAACTTATGTTTGCTTAAGGGGAAAGGTGAGTTGGGGTGCTGCATAAAACCAGAGATTGAAATGAGCACAGATAAAGTTCCTTAAGCCAAATACGTAATAGACAAGAGCTACTCCTTGCTCAACGAAATGGACTCAACACCCCATATTAAATGCCTAAGAATGTACCTGACTAGTAAGTATCTTAAAACCTATGGATTGCTATGTCTCTGAAAGAGAATCAGGCATGTCTACAGGGGCATAAACGCAGCAGTGATAAGATTGGAGAGGTTCGGTGAGCAAATGAAGACCCTTTGAAGTCATATTGCATGGTACCCATTCCATGGGTCTCAACTCACCAGGTTTAAGTGATTCTTTCTTCAGGTAAAACATACATGTGGAAGCCAGAGTATGATCAACCGTGTGATTGGGAGACGTATTCAAATGTGTCTCAGTTCTCGTCCCCTGGTACTCGGGTGCACATTCCAGACACTTTACTAACGCTCTCCCGACTTGGAGAGTCAGTGCCTTTAACCTCCTGTTTGGCCAAGTTTGCAATTTCTGCAGAAGATGAACAGGAATAGGGAGAACCAATGAGAGACTAGCTGGAGGTGTCTGGACGGGTAAATTTAACTCTCATTTCCCACCAGCAAGAGGAATTAACCTAAAGCTCAGCGTGCCGTACCGGAACCAGATTAGGGCCTGAAGCAATCCTGCGGTATTGCGGCCAGCTCACAAGAAAGCGAGTTGAAGAAAGGTGCTCAGGGGCACTGTAATTCACAAACCTGCAGAGTTATAAATGACAGCTATCGTCCAAAAATATACTGAAGTAAGGCTGCCAAGAGGACTTGAAAGCGGGGCAGAATTGCAGGAAACCGATTTCCGGAGGTAGACTGGAATTGCATTTAAAGCATAGGAAAAGAGGCAGAACTTCGACAATGTTGCACTTGGCCAAAAAGGGCGTATGCGTTCTTTCCTGAATATATTCAGGAAAAAACGCATACGCCCTTTTTGGCCAACCAAGCAAACTTGCAAAGGAAATCTGCACTACAATGAAGTCTCACTTCCCCCAGGTCAAAAGGGCCATCTGAAAAAAGTGTAAAATCCAGAAAGGCAGGACAGGCCATGGAGAACTGGGAGCCTTGTTATGCTGATGGGCGGGATGTAAATTGCCAACAGCCACTAGGGAGAAGTATATGGTGTTTCCTGAAACATCTAAAAAACAAAGCAAGAGAGACTAGGGCACTTCCACTTATGGTCCTATAGCTTAGGGAAATTAAAATCAAAAAGACATAGCCACCCCAAAGTTTGGGATGGCTCTGTATACAAGAACCTCGTTTACGGTACAAGTTCAATATCGCAGAAAGTGAAAAATGGATAAAGAAGTTGTGGTACTTACGTACAATGCAGTATGACTCAGCAATGAAATCTATGTCATCAGGCCCGTAGTAGCATAATGAGTGGATTCAGGTATGATGATTCTAGATGAAATAAGTCACACAGAAAAAGAAACATCGTAAGATATCAGTAATACACGGAATGTAAACTTGGCTACACAGGAACTGAATTCCAAAACAGAACAGGGTCTCAAATTTAGAAAACCAACTTATGCTTGCTTAAGGGGAAAGGTGAGTTGGGGTGCTGTATAAAACCAGAGATTGAAATGAGCACAGATAAAATTCCTTAAGCCAAATATGTAATAGAAAAGAGCTACTCCTTGCTCAACGAGATGGACTCAACACCCCATATTAAACGCCTAAGAATGTACCTGACTAGTAAGTATTTTAAAACCTTTGGATCGCTATGTCTCTGAAAGAGAATCAAGCATGTGTACAGGGTCATAAACGCAGCAGTGATAGGATTGGAGAGGTTCGGTGAGCAAATGAAGACACTTTGAAGTCATATTGCATGGTACCCATTCCACGGGTCTCAACTCTCCAGGTTTAAGGGATTCTTCCTTCAGCTAAAACATGCATGTGGAACCCAGACTATGATCAAACGTGTGATTGGGAGACGTGTTCAAATATGTCTCAGTTCTCGTCCCCTGGTACTCGGGTGCAACATTCCAGACGCTTTACTAACACTCTCCCGACTTGGAGAGTCAGTGCCTTTAACCTCCTGTTTGGCCCAGTTTGCAATTTCTGCGGAAGATGAACAGGAATAGGGAGAACCAATGAGAGACTAGCTGGAGGTGTCTGGATGGGCAAATTTAATGCTCATTTTCCACCAGGAAGAGGAATTAACCAAAGGCTCAGCGTGCCGTGCCGGAACCAGATTAGGGCCTGAAGCAATCCTGCGATGTTGCGGCCAGCTCACAAGAAAGCGAGTTGAAGAAAGGAGCTCAGGGGCACTGTAATTCACAAACCTGCAGAGTTATAAATGACAGCTATCGTCCAAAAATATACTGAAGTAAGGCTGCCAAGAGGACTTGAAAGCGGGGCAGAATTGCAGGAAACCGATTTCTGGAGGTAGACTGGAATTGCATTGAAAGCATAGGAAAAGAGGCAGAACGTGGAAATGATGCACTTGGCCAAAAAGGGCATAGGCGTTTTTTCCTGAATATATTCAGGAAAAAACCCATACGCACTTTTTGGCCAACCAAGCAAGCTTGCAAAGGAAATCTGCACTACAATGAAGTCTCACTTCCCCCGGTCAAAAGGGCCATCTGAAAAAAGTGTAAAATCCAGAAAGGCAGGACAGGCCATGGAGAACTGGGAGCCTTGTTATGCTGATGGGCGTGATGTAAATTGCCAACAGCCACTCTGGAGAAGTGTATGGTGATTCCTGAAACATCTAAAAAACAAAGCAACAGAGCCTAGGGCACTTCCACTTATGGTCCTATACCATAGGGAAATTAAAATAAAAAAGACACAGCCACCCCAAAGTTTGGGACGGCTCTGTTTACAAGAACCTCGTTTATGGTACAAGTTCAATATCGCAAAAAGTGAAAAATGGATAAAGAAGTTGTGGTACTTACGTACAATGCCATATCACTCAGCAATGTAATCTATGTCATCAGGCCCATAGCAGCATAATGAGTGGATTCAGGTATGATGATTCTAACTGAAATAAGTCACACAGAAAAAGAAACATCATAAGATATCACTAATACACGGAATGTAAACTTGGCTACACAGGAACTGGATTACAAAACAGAACAGGGTCTCAAATGTAGAAACCCAACTTATTCTTGCTTAAGTGGAAAGGTGAGTTGGGGTGTTGCATAAAACCAGAGATTGAAATGAGCAGAGATAATGTTCCTTAAGCCAAATATGTAACAGACAAGAGCTACACCTTGCTCAACGAAATGGACTCAACACCCCATATTAAACACCTAAGAATGTACCTGACTTGTAAGTATCTTAAAACCTATGGATTGCTATGTCTCCGAAAGAGAAACAAGCATGTGTACAGGGGCATAAACGCAGCAGTGATAGGATTGGAGAGGTTCGGTGAGCAAATGAAGACCCTTTGAAGTCATATTGCATGGTACCCATTCCACGGGTCACAACTCTTCAGGTTTAAGGGATTCTTCCTTCAGCTAAAACATGCATGTGGAACCCAGAGTATGATCAACCGTGTGATCGGGAGACGTGTTCAAATATGTGTCAGTTTTCGACCCCTGGTACTCGGGTGCAACATTCCAGATGCTTTACTAACACTCTCCCGACTTGGAGAGTCAGTGCCTTTAACCTCCTGTTTGGCTCAGTTTGCAATTTCTGCGGAAGATGAACAGGAATAGGGAGAACCAATGAGAGAGTACCTGGAGGTGTCTGGACGGGCAAATTTAACTCTCATTTCCCACCAGGAAGAGGAATTAACCAAACGCTCAGCGTGCCGTGCCGGAACCAGATTAGGGCCTGAAGCAATCCTGCGGTGTTGTGGCCAGCTCACAAGAAAGCGAGTTGAAGAAAGGAGCTCAGGGGCACTGAAATTCACAAACCTGCAGAGTTATAAATGACAGCTATCATCCAAAAATATACTAAAGTAAGGTTGCCAAGAGGACTTGAAAGCGGGGCAGAATTGCAGGAAACCGCTTTCAGGAGGTAGACTGGAATTGCATTTAAAGCATAGGAAAAGAGGCAGAACTTCGACAATGATGCACTTGGCCAAAAAGGGAGTATGCGTTCTTTCCTGAATATATTCAGTAAAAAACGCATACGCCCTTTTTGGCCAACCAAGCAAACTTGCAAAGGAAATCTGCACTACAATGAAGTCTCAATTCCCCCCGGTCAAAAGGGCCATCTGAAAAAAGTGTAAAATCTCGAAAGTCAGGACAGGCCATGGAGAACTGGGAGCCTTGTAATGCTGATGGGCGGGATGTAAATTGCCAACAGCCACTCGGGAGAAGTGTATGGTGTTTCCTGAAACATCTAAAAAACAAAGCAACAGAGCCTAGGGCACTTCCACTTATGGTGCTATAGCTTAGGGAAATTAAAATCCAAAAGACACAGCCACCCCAAAGTTTGGGACGGCTCTGTTTACAAGAACCTTGTGTACGGAACAAGTTCAATATCGCAGAAAGTGAAAAATGGATAAAGAAGTTGTGGTACTTACGTACAATGCAATATCACTCAGCAATGAAATCTATGTCATCAGGCCCATAGCAGCATAATGAGTGGATTCAGGTATGATGATTCTAACTGAAAAAAGTCACACAGAAAAAGAAACATCATAAGATGTCACTAATACACGGAATAGAAACTTGGCTACACAGGAACTGAATTCCAAAACAGAACAGGGTCTCAAATTTAGAAAACCAACTTATGCTTGCTTAAGGGGAAAGGTGAGTTGGGGTGCTGCATCAAACGATATTGAAATGAGCACAGATAAAGTTCCTTAAGCCAAATATGTAATAGACAAGAGCTACTCCTTGCTGAACGAAATGGACTCAACACCCCATATTAAACCCTAAGTATGTACCTGACTAGTAAGAATCTTAAAACCTATGGATTGCTATGTCTCCGAAAGAGAATCAAGCGTGTGTACAGGGGCATAAACGCAGCAGTGATAGGATTGGAGAGGTTCGGTGAGCAAATGAAGACCCTTTGAAGTCATATTGCATGGTACCCATTCCATGGGTCTCAACTCTCCAGGTTTAAGGGATTCTTCCTTCAGCTAAAACATGCATGTGGAACCCAGAGTATGATCAACCATGTGATCGGGAGATGTGCTCAAATATGTCTCAGTTCTCCTCCCCTGGTACTCGGGTGTAACATTCCAGACGCTTTACTAACACTCTCCCGACTTGGAGAGTCAGTGCCTTTAACCTCCTGTTTGGCCCAGTTTGCAATTTCTGCGGAAGATGAACAGGAATAGGGAGAACCAATGAGAGACTAGCTGGAGGTGTCTGGACGGGCAAATTTAACTCTCATTTCCCACCAGGAAGAGGAATTAACCAAAGGCTAAGCGTGCCGGGCCGGAACCAGATTAGGGCCTGAAGCAATCCTGCGGTGTTGCGACCAGCTCACAAGAAAGCGAGTTGAAGAAAGGAGCTCAGGGGCACTGTAATTCACAAACCTGCAGAGTTATAAATGACAGCTATCCTCCAAAAATATACTGAAGTAAGGCTGCCAAGAGGACTTGAAAGCGGGGCAGAATTGCAGGAAACCGATTTCCGGAGGTAGACTGGAATTGCATTTAAAGCATAGGAAAAGAGGCAGAACGTCGACAATGATGCACTTGGCCAAAAAGTGCATATGCGTTCTTTCCTGAATATATTCAGTAAAAAACGCATACGCCCTTTTTGGCCAACCAAGCAAACTTGCAAAGGAAATCTGCACTACAATGAAGTCTCAATTCCCCCCGGTCAAAAGGGCCATCTGAAAAAAGTGTAAAATCCAGAAAGGCAGGACAGTCCATGGAGAACTGGGAGCCTTGTAATGCTGATGGGCGGGATGTAAATTGCCAACAGCCACTCGGGAGAAGTGTATGGTGTTTCCTGAAACATCTAAAAAACAAAGCAACAGAGCCTAGGGCACTTCCACTTATGGTCCTATAGCTTAGGGAAATTAAAATCCAAAAGACACAGCCACCCCAAAGTTTGGGACGGCTCTGTTTACAAGAACCTTGTGTACGGAACAAGTTCAATATCGCAGAAAGTGAAAAATGGATAAAGAAGTTGTGGTACTTACGTACAATGCAATATCACTCAGCAATGAAATCTATGTCATCAGGCCCATAGCAGCATAATGAGTGGATTCAGGTATGATGATTCTAACTGAAATAAGTCACACAGAAAAAGAAACATCATAAGATGTCACTAATACACGGAATAGAAACTTGCCTACACAGGAACTGAATTCCAAAACAGAACAGGGTCTCAAATTTAGAAAACCAACTTATGCTTGCTTAAGGGGAAAGATGAGTTGGGGTGCTGCATCAAACGATATTGAAATGAGCACAGATAAAGTTCCTTCAGCCAAATATGTAATAGACAAGAGCTACTCCTTGCTGAACGAAATGGAGTCAACACCCCATATTAAACCCTAAGTATGTACCTGACTAGTAAGAATCTTAAAATCTATGGATTGCTATGTCTCCGAAAGAGAATCAAGCATGTGTACAGGGGCATAAACGCAGCAGTGATAGGATTGGAGAGGTTCGGTGAGCAAATGAAGACCCTTTGAAGTCATATTGCATGGTACCCATTCCATGGGTCTCAACTCTCCAGGTTTAAGGGATTCTTCCTTCAGCTAAAACATGCATGTGGAACCCAGAGTATGATCAACCGTGTGATCGGGAGACGTGTTCAAATATGTCTCAGTTCTCCTCCCCTGGTACTCGGGTGTAACATTCCAGACGCTTTACTAACACTCTCCCGACTTGGAGAGTCAGTGCCTTTAACCTCCTGTTTGGCCCAGTTTGCAATTTCTGCGGAAGATGAACAGGAATAAGGAGAACCAATGAGAGACTAGCTGGAGGTGTCTGGACGGGCAAATTTAACTCTCATTTCCCACCAGGAAGAGGAATTAACCAAAGGCTCAGCGTGCCGGGCCGGAACCAGATTAGGGCCTGAAGCAATCCTGCGGTGTTGCAACCAGCTCACAAGAAAGCGAGTTGAAGAAAGGAGCTCAGGGGCACTGTAATTCACAAACCTTCAGAGTTATAAATGACAGCTATCCTCCAAAAATATACTGAAGTAAGCCTGCCAAGAGGAGTTGAAAGCGGGGCAGAATTGCAGGAAACCGATTTCATGAGGTAGACTGGAATTGCATTTAAAGCATGGGAAAAGACGCAGAACATCGACAATGATGCACTTGGCCAAAAAGTGCGTATGCGTTTTTTCCTGAATATATTCAAGAAAAAACGCATACGCACTTTTTGGCCGACCAAGCAAGCTTGCAAAGGAAATCTGCACTACAATGAAGTCTCACTTCCCCGGGTCAAAAAGGGCCATCTGAAAAAAGTGTAAAATCCAGAAAGGCAGGACAGGCCATGTTGAATTAGGAGCCTTGTAATGCTGATGGGCGGGATGTAAATTGCCAACAGCCACTCGGGAGAAGTGTATGCTGTTTCCTGAAACATCTAAAAAACAAAGTAACAGAGCCTAGGGCACTTCCACTTATGGTCCTATAGCTTAGGGAAATTAAAATCCAAAAGACACAGCCAGCCCAAAGTCTGGGACGGCTCTGTTTACAAGAACCTCGTTTACGGTACAAGTTCAATATCGCAGAAAGCGAAAAATGGATAAAGAAGTTGTGGTACTTACGTACAATGCAATATCGCTCAGCAATGAAATCTATGTCATCAGGCCCGTAGCAGCATAATGAGTGGATTCAGGTATGATGATTCTAACTGAAATAAGTCACACAGAAAAGAAACATCATAAGATATCACTAATACACGGAATGTAAACTTGGCTACACAGGAACTGAATTACAAAACAGAACAGGGTCTCAAATTTAGAAAACCAACTTATGCTTGCTTAAGGGGAAAGGTGAGTTGGGGTGCTGCATAAAACCAGAGATTGAAATGAGCACAGATAAAGTTCCTTAAGCCAAATATGAAATAGACAAGAGCTACTCCTTGCTGAATGAAATGGACTCAACACCCCATATTAAACGCCTAAGTATGTACCTGACTAGTAAGTATCTTAAAACCTATGGATTGCTATGTCTCCGAAAGAGAATCAAGCGTGTGTCCAGGGGCATAAACGCAGCAGTGATAGGATTGGAGAGGTTCGGTGAGCAAATGAAGACCCTTTGAAGTCATATTGCATGGTACCCATTCCACGGGTCACAACTCTCCAGGTTTAAGGGATTCTTCCTTCAGCTAAAACATGCATGTGGAACCCAGAGTATGATCAACCTTGTGATTGGGAGACGTGTTAAAATATGTCTCAGTTCTCGTCCCCTGGTACTCGGGTGCATCATTCCAGACTCTTTAGGGAGAACCAATGAGAGACTAGCTGGAGGTGTCTTGACGGGCAAATTTAACTCTCATTTCCCACCAGGAAGAGGAATTAACCAAAGGCTCAGCGTGCCGTGCCGGAACAAGATTAGGGCCTGAAGCAATCCTGCGGTGTTGCGGCCAGCTCAGAAGAAAGCGAGTTGAAGAAAGGAGCTCAGGGTCACTGTAATTCAGAAACCTGCAGAGTTATAAATGACAGCTATCGTCCAAAAATATACTGAAGTAAGGCTGTCAAGAGGAATTGAAAGCAGGGCAGAATTGCAGGAAACCGATTTCAGGAGGTAGACTGGAATTGCATTTAAAGCATAGGAAAAGAGGCAGAACGTCGACAATGATGCACTTGTCCAAAAAGGGCGTATGCGTTTTTTCCTGAATATATTCAGGAAAAAACGCATACGCCCTTTTTGGCCAAACAAGCAAGCTTGCAAAGGAAATCTGCACTACAATGAAGTCTCACTTCCCCCTGGTCAAAAGGGCCATCTGAAAAAAGTGTAAAATCCAGAAAGGCAGGACAGGCCATGGAGAACTGGGAGCCTTGTTATGCTGATGGGCGGGATGTAAATTGCCAACAGCCACTTGGGAGAAGTGTATGGTGTTTCCTGAAACATCTAAAAAACAAAGCAACAGAGCCTAGGGCACTTCCACTTATGGTCCTATAGCTTAGGGAAATTAAATCAAAAACACACAGCCACCCCAAAGTTTGGGACGGCTCTGTTTACAAGAACCTCGTATACGGTACAAGTTCAATATCGCAGAAAGCGAAAAATGGATAAAGAAATTGTGGTACTTACGTACAATGCAATATCACTCAGCAATGCAATCTATGTCATCAGGCCCGTAGCAGCATAATGAGTGGATTCAGGTATGATGATTCTAACTGAAATAAGTCACACAGAAAAAGAAACATCATAAGATATCACTAATACAGGGAATGTCAACTTGGCTACACAGGAACTGGATTAGAAAACAGAACAGGGTCTCAAATTTAGAAAACCAACTTATGTTTGCTTAAGGGGAAAGGTGAGTTGGGGTGCTGCATAAAACCAGAGATTGAAATGAGCACAGATAAAGTTCCTTAAGCCAAATATGTAATAGACAAGAGCTACTCCTTGCTCAACGAAATGGACTCAACACCCCATATTAAACGCCTAAGAATGTACCTGACTAGTAAGTATCTTAAAAGCTATGGATTGCTATGTCTCTGAAAGAGAATCAAGCATGTCTACAGGGGCATAAACGCAGCAGTGATAAGATTGGAGAGGTTCGGTGAGCAAATGAAGACCCTTTGAAGTCATATTGCATGGCACCCATTCCATGGGTCTCAACTCACCAGGTTTAAGGGATTCTTTCTTCAGGTAAAACATACATGTGGAAGCCAGAGTATGATCAACCGTGTGATCGGGAGACGTATTCAAATATGTCTCAGTTCTCGTCCCCTGGTACTCGGGTGCACATTCCAGACGCTTTACTAACGCTCTCCCGACTTGGAGAGTCAGTGCCTTTAACCTCCTGTTTGGCCCAGTTTGCAATTTCTGCAGAAGATGAACAGGAATAGGGAGAACCAATGAGAGACTAGCTGGAGGTGTCTGGACGGGTAAATTTAACTCTCATTTCCCACCAGCAAGAGGAATTAACCTAAAGCTCAGCGTGCCGTACCAGAACCAGATTAGGGCCTGAAGCAATCCTGCGGTATTGCGGCCAGCTCACAAGAAAGCGAGTTGAAGAAAGGAGCTCAGGGGCACTGTAATTCACAAACCTGCAGAGTTATAAATGACAGCTATCGTCCAAAAATATACTGAAGTAAGGCTGCCAAGAGGACTTGAAAGCGGGGCAGAATTGCAGGAAACCGATTTCCGGAGGTAGACTGGAATTGCATTTAAAGCATAGGAAAAGAGGCAGAACGTCGACAATGATGCACTTGGCCAAAAAGCGCGTATGCGTTCTTTCCTGAATATATTCAGGAAAAAACGCATACGCCCTTTTTGGCCAAACAAGCAAGCTTGCAAAGGAAATCTGCACTACAATGAAGTCTCACTTCCCCCTGGTCAAAAGGGCCATCTGAAAAAAGTGTAAAATCCAGAAAGGCAGGACAGGCCATGGAGAACTGGGAGCCTTGTTATGCTGATGGGCGGGATGTAAATTGCCAACAGCCACTCGGGAGAAGTGTATGGTGTTTCCTGAAACATCTAAAAAACAAAGCAACAGAGCCTAGGGCACTTCCACTTATGGTCCTATAGCTTAGGGAAATTAAATCAAAAACACACAGCCACCCCAAAGTTTGGGACGGCTCTGTTTACAAGAACCTCGTTTACGGTACAAGTTCAATATCGCAGAAAGCGAAAAATGGATAAAGAAATTGTGGTACTTACGTACAATGCAATATCACTCAGCAATGACATCTATGTCATCAGGCCCGTAGCAGCATAATGAGTGGATTCAGGTATGATGATTCTAACTGAAATAAGTCACACAGAAAAAGAAACATCATAAGATATCACTAATACAGGGAATGTCAACTTGGCTACACAGGAACTGGATTAGAAAACAGAACAGGGTCTCAAATTTAGAAAACCAACTTATGTTTGCTTAAGGGGAAAGGTGAGTTGGGGTGCTGCATAAAACCAGAGATTGAAATGAGCACAGATAAAGTTCCTTAAGCCAAATATGTAATAGACAAGAGCTACTCCTTGCTCAACGAAATGGACTCAACACCCCATATTAAACGCCTAAGAATGTACCTGACTAGTAAGTATCTTAAAACCTATGGATTGCTATGTCTCTGAAAGAGAATCAAGCATGTCTACAGGGGCATAAACGCAGCAGTGATAAGATTGGAGAGGTTCGGTGAGCAAATGAAGACCCTTTGAAGTCATATTGCATGGCACCCATTCCATGGGTCTCAACTCACCAGGTTTAAGGGATTCTTTCTTCAGGTAAAACATACATGTGGAAGCCAGAGTATGATCAACCGTGTGATCGGGAGACGTATTCAAATATGTCTCAGTTCTCGTCCCCTGGTACTCGGGTGCACATTCCAGACGCTTTACTAACGCTCTCCCGACTTGGAGAGTCAGTGCCTTTAACCTCCTGTTTGGCCCAGTTTGCAATTTCTGCAGAAGATGAACAGGAATAGGGAGAACCAATGAGAGACTAGCTGGAGGTGTCTGGACGGGTAAATTTAACTCTCATTTCCCACCAGCAAGAGGAATTAACCTAAAGCTCAGCGTGCCGTACCAGAACCAGATTAGGGCCTGAAGCAATCCTGCGGTATTGCGGCCAGCTCACAAGAAAGCGAGTTGAAGAAAGGAGCTCAGGGGCACTGTAATTCACAAACCTGCAGAGTTATAAATGACAGCTATCGTCCAAAAATATACTGAAGTAAGGCTGCCAAGAGGACTTGAAAGCGGGGCAGAATTGCAGGAAACCGATTTCCGGAGGTAGACTGGAATTGCATTTAAAGCATAGGAAAAGAGGCAGAACGTCGACAATGATGCACTTGGCCAAAAAGCGCGTATGCGTTCTTTCCTGAATATATTCAGGAAAAAACGCATACGCCCTTTTTGGCCAAACAAGCAAGCTTGCAAAGGAAATCTGCACTACAATGAAGTCTCACTTCCCCCTGGTCAAAAGGGCCATCTGAAAAAAGTGTAAAATCCAGAAAGGCAGGACAGGCCATGGAGAACTGGGAGCCTTGTTATGCTGATGGGCGGGATGTAAATTGCCAACAGCCACTCGGGAGAAGTGTATGGTGTTTCCTGAAACATCTAAAAAACAAAGCAACAGAGCCTAGGGCACTTCCACTTATGGTCCTATAGCTTAGGGAAATTAAATCAAAAACACACAGCCACCCCAAAGTTTGGGACGGCTCTGTTTACAAGAACCTCGTTTACGGTACAAGTTCAATATCGCAGAAAGCGAAAAATGGATAAAGAAATTGTGGTACTTACGTACAATGCAATATCACTCAGCAATGACATCTATGTCATCAGGCCCGTAGCAGCATAATGAGTGGATTCAGGTATGATGATTCTAACTGAAATAAGTCACACAGAAAAAGAAACATCATAAGATATCACTAATACAGGGAATGTCAACTTGGCTACACAGGAACTGGATTAGAAAACAGAACAGGGTCTCAAATTTAGAAAACAAACTTATGTTTGCTTAAGGGGAAAGGTGAGTTGGGGTGCTGCATAAAACCAGAGATTGAAATGAGCACAGATAAAGTTCCTGAAGCCAAATATGTAATAGACAAGAGCTACTCCTTGCTCAACGAAATGGACTCAACACCCCATATTAAACGCCTAAGAATGTACCTGACTAGTAAGTATCTTAAAACCTATGGATTGCTATGTCTCTGAAAGAGAATCAAGCATGTCTACAGGGGCATAAACGCAGCAGTGATAAGATTGGAGAGGTTCGGTGAGCAAATGAAGACCCTTTGAAGTCATATTGCATGGTACCCATTCCATGGGTCTCAACTCACCAGGTTTAAGGGATTCTTTCTTCAGGTAAAACATATATGTGGAAGCCAGAGTATGATCAACCGTGTGATCGGGAGACGTATTCAAATATGTCTCAGTTCTCGTCCCCTGGTACTCGGGTGCACATTCCAGACGCTTTACTAACGCTCTCCCGACTTGGAGAGTCAGTGCCTTTAACCTCCTGTTTGGTCCAGTTTGCAATTTCTGCAGAAGATGAACAGGATAAGGGAGAACCAATGAGAGACTAGCTGGAGGTGTCTGGACGGGTAAATTTAACTCTCATTTCCCACCAGCAAGAGGAATTAACCTAAAGCTCAGCGTGCCGTACCAGAACCAGATTAGGGCCTGAAGCAATCCTGCGGTATTTCGGCCAGCTCACAAGAAAGCGAGTTGAAGAAAGGAGCTCAGGGGCACTGTAATTCACAAACCTGCAGAGTTATAAATGACAGCTATCGTCCAAAAATATACTGAAGTAAGGCTGCCAAGAGGACTTGAAAGCGGGGCAGAATTGCAGGAAACCGATTTCCGGAGGTAGACTGGAATTGCATTTAAAGCATAGGAAAAGAGGCAGAACGTCGACAATGATGCACTTGTCCAAAAAGCGCGTACGCGTTCTTTCCTGAATATATTCAGTAAAAAACGCATACGCCCTTTTTGGCCAACCAAGCAAACTTGCAAAGGAAATCTGCACTACAATGAAGTCTCACTTCCCCCCGGTCAAAAGGGCCATCTGAAAAAAGTGTAAAATCCAGAAAGGCAGGACAGGCCATGGAGAACTGGGAGCCTTGTAATGCTGATGGGCGGGATGTAAATTGCCAACAGCCACTCGGGAGAAGTGTATGGTGTTTCCTGAAACATCTAAAAAACAAAGCAACAGAGCCTAGGGCACTTCCACTTATGGTCCTATAGCTTAGGGAAATTAAAATCCAAAAGACACAGCCACCCCAAAGTTTGGGACGGCTCTGTTTACAAGAACCTTGAGTACGGAACAAGTTCAATATCGCAGAAAGTGAAAAATGGATAAAGATGTTGTGGTACTTACGTACAATGCAATATCACTCAGCAATGAAATCTATGTCATCAGGCCCATAGCAGCATAATGAGTGGATTCAGGTATGATGATTCTAACTGAAATAAGTCACACAGAAAAAGAAACATCATAAGATGTCACTAATACACGGAATAGAAACTTGGCTACACAGGAACTGAATTCCAAAACAGAACAGGGTCTCAAATTTAGAAAACCAACTTATGCTTGCTTAAGGGGAAAGGTGAGTTGGGGTGCTGCATCAAACGATATTGAAATGAGCACAGATAAAGTTCCTTAAGCCAAATATGGAATAGACAAGAGCTACTCCTTGCTGAACGAAATGGACTCAACACCCCATATTAAACCCTAAGTATGTACCTGACTAGTAAGAATCTTAAAACCTATGGATTGCTATGTCTCCGAAAGAGAATCAAGCGTGTGTACAGGGGCATAAACGCAGCAGTGATAGGATTGGAGAGGTTCGGTGAGCAAATGAAGACCCTTTGAAGTCATATTGCATGGTACCCATTCCATGGGTCTCAACTCTCCAGGTTTAAGGGATTCTTCCTTCAGCTAAAACATGCATGTGGAACCCAGAGTATGATCAACCGTGTGATCGGGAGACGTGTTCAAATATGTCTCAGTTCTCCTCCCCTGGTACTCGGGTGTAACATTCCAGACGCTTTACTAACACTCTCCAGACTTGGAGAGTCAGTGCCTTTAACATCCTGTTTGGCCCAGTTTGCAATTTCTGCGGAAGATGAACAGGAATAGGGAGAACCAATGAGAGACTAGCTGGAGGTGTCTGGCCGGGCAAATTTAACTCTCATTTCCCACCAGGAAGAGGAATTAACCAAAGGCTCAGCGTGCCGGGCCGGAAAAAGATGAGGGCCTGAAGCAATCCTGCGGTGTTGCGGCCAGCTCACAAGAAAGCGAGTTGAAGAAAGGAGCTCAGGGTCACTGTAATTCAGAAACCTGCAGAGTTATAAATGACAGCTATCGTCCAGAAATATACTGAAGTAAGGCTGCCAAGAGGACTTGAAAGCACGGCAGAATTGCAGGAAACCGATTTCAGGAGGTAGACTGGAATTGCATTTAAAGCATAAGAAAAGAGGCAGAACGTGGAAAGTGATGCACTTGGCCAAAAAGGGCGTATGCGTTTTTTCCTGAATATATTCAGGAAAAAACACATACGCCCTTTTTGGCCAAACAAGCAAGCTTGCAAAGGAAATCTCCACTACAATGAAGTCTCACTTCACCCCGGTCAAAAGGGCCATCTGAAAAAAGTGTAACATCCAGAAAGGCAGGACAAGCCATGGAGAACTGGGAGCCTTGTTATGCTGATGGGCGGGATGTAATTTGCCAACAGCCACTCTGCAGAAGTGTATGGTGTTTCCTGAAACATCTAAAAAACAAAGCAACAGAGCCTAGGGCACTTCCACTTATGGTCTTATAGCTTAGGGAAATTAAAATCAAAAAGACACAGCCACCCCAAAGTTTGGGATGGCTCTGTTTACAAGAACCTCATTTACGGTACAAGTTCAATATCGCAGAAAGCGAAAAATGGATAAAGAAGTTGTGGTACTTACATACAATGCAATATCACTCAGCAATGAAATCTATGTCATCAGGTCCGTACCAGCATAATGAGTGGATTCAGGTATGATGATTCTAACTTAAATAAGTCACACAGAAAAAGAAATATCATAAGATATCACTAATACACGGAATGTAAACTTGGCTACACAGGAACTGAATTACAAAACAGAACAGGGTCTCAAATTTAGAAAACCAACTTATGCTTGCTTAAGTGGAAAGGTGAGTTGGGGTGCTGCATAAAACGAGATTGAAATGAGCACAGATAAAGTTCCTTAAGCCAAATATGTAATAGAAAAGAGCTACTCCTTGCTGAACGAAATGGACTCAACACCCCATATTAAACCCTAAGTATGTTCCTGACTAGTAAGAATCTTAAAACCTATGGATTGCTATGTCTCCGAAAGAGAATCAAGTGTGTGTACAGGGGCATAAACGCAGCAGTGATAGGATTGGAGAGGTTCGGTGAGCAAATGAAGACCCTTTGAAGTCATATTGCATGGTACCCATTCCACGGGTCTCAACTCTCCAGGTTTAAGGGATTCTTCCTTCAGCTAAATCATGCATGTGGAATCCAGAGTATGATCAACCATGTGATCGGGAGACGTGTTCAAATATGTCTCAGTTCTCATGCCCTGGTACTCGGGTGCAACATTCCAGACGCTTTACTAACACTCTCCCGACTTGGAGAGTCAGGGCCTTTAACCTCCTGTTTGGCCCAGTTTGCAATTTCTGCGGAAGATGAACAGGAATAGGGAGAACCAATGAGAGACTAGCTGGAGGTGTCTGGACGGGCAAATTTAACTCTCATTTCCCACCAGGAAGAGGAATTAACCAAACGCTCAGCGTGCCGTGCCGGAACCAGATTATGGCCTGAAGCAATCCTGCGGTGTTGCGGCCAGCTCACAAGAAAGCGAGTTGAAGAAAGGAGCTCAGGGGCACTGTAATTCACAAACCTGCAGAGTTATAAATGACAGCTATCGTCCAAAAATATAGTGAAGTAAGGCTGCCAAGAGGATTGAATGCGGGGCAGAATTGCAGGAAACCGATTTCAGGAGGTAGACTGGAATTGCATTTAAAGCATAGGAAAAGAGGCAGAACGTCGACAATGATGCACTTGTCCAAAAAGGGCATATGCGTTTTTTCCTGAATATATTCAGGAAAAAACGCATACGCCTTTTTGGCCAACCAAGCAAGCTTGCAAAGGAAATCTGCACTACAATGAAGTCTCACTTCCCCCTGGTCAAAAGGGCCATCTGAAAAAAGAGTAAAATCCAGAAAGGCAGGACAGGCCATGGAGAACTGGGAGCTTTGTTATGCTGATGGGCGGGATGTAAATTGCCAACAGCCACTTGGGAGAAATGTATGGTGTTTCCTGAAACATCTAAAAAACAAAGCAACAGAGCCTAGGGCACTTCCACTTATGGTCCTATAGCTTAGGGAATTTAAATCAAAAAGACACAGCCACCCCAAAGTTTGGGACGGCTCTGTTTACAAGAACCTCGTTTACGGTACAAGTTCAATATCGCAGAAAGCGAAAAATGGATAAAGAAATTGTGGTACTTACGTACAATGCAATATCACTCAGCAATGCAATCTATGTCATCAGGCCCGTAGCAGCATAATGAGTGGATTCAGGTATGATGATTCTAACTGAAATAAGTCACACAGAAAAAGAAACATCATAAGATATCACTAATACAGGGAATGTCAACTTGGCTACACAGGAACTGGATTAGAAAACAGAACAGGGTCTCAAATTTAGAAAACCAACTTATGCTTGCTTAAGGGGAAAGGTGAGTTGGGGTGCTGCATAAAACCAGAGATTGAAATGAGCACAGATAAAGTTCCTTAAGCCAAATATGAAATAGACAAGAGCTACTCCTTGCTGAACGAAATGGACTCAACACCCCATATTAAATGCCTAAGTATGTACCTGACTAGTAAGTATCTTAAAACCTATGGATTGCTATGTCTCCGAAAGAGAATCAAGCGTGTGTCCAGGGGCATAAACGCAGCAGTGATAGGATTGGAGAGGTTCGGTGAGCAAATGAAGACCCTTTGAAGTCATATTGCATGGTACCCATTCCACGGGTCACAACTCTCCAGGTTTAAGGGATTCTTCCTTCAGCTAAAACATGCATGTGGAACCCAGAGTATGATCAACTTGTGATTGGGAGACGTGTTAAAATATGTCTCAGTTCTCGTCCCCTGGTACTCGGGTGCATCATTCCAGACTCTTTAGGGGGAACCAATGAGAGACTAGCTGGAGGTGTCTGGACGGGCAAATTTAACTCTCATTTCCCACCAGGAAGAGGAATTAACCAAAGGCTCAGCATGCCGTGCCGGAACAAGATTAGGGCCTGAAGCAATCCTGCGGTGTTGCGGCCAGCTCACAAGAAAGCGAGTTGAAGAAAGGAGCTCAGGGTCACTGTAATTCAGAAACCTGCAGAGTTATAAATGACAGCTATCGTCCAAAAATATACTGAAGTAAGGCTGCCAAGAGGACTTGAAAGCAGGGCAGAATTGCAGGAAACCGATTTCAGGAGGTAGACTGGAATTGCATTTAAAGCATAGGAAAAGAGGCAGAACGTGGAAAATGATGCACTTGGCAAAAAAGGGCGTATGCGTTTTCTCCTGAATATATTCAGGAAAAAACGCATACGCCCTTTTTGGCCAAACAAGCAAGCTTGCAAAGGAAATCTGCACTACAATGAAGTCTCACTTCCCCCGGTCAAAAGGGCCATCTGAAAAAAGTGTAAAATCCAGAAAGGCAGGACAAGCCATGGAGAACTGGGAGCCTTGTTATGCTGATGGGCGGGATGTAATTTGCCAACAGCCACTCTGGAGAAGTGTATGGTGTTTCCTGAAACATCTAAAAAACAAAGCAACAGAGCCTAGGGCACTTCCACTTATGGTCTTATAGCTTAGGGAAATTAAAATCAAAAAGACACAGCCACCCCAAAGTTTGGGACGGCTCTGTTTACAAGAACCTCGTTTACGGTACAAGTTCAATATCGCAAAAAGTGAAAAACGGATAAAGAAGTTGTGGTACTTACGTACAATGCAATATCACTCAGCAATGAAATCTATGTCATCAGGCCCGTAGCAGCATAATGAGTGGATTCAGGTATGTTGATTCTAACTGAAATAAGTCAGACAGAAAAAGAAACATCATAAGATATCACTAATACAGGGAATGTCAACTTGGCTACACAGGAACTGGATTAGAAAACAGAACAGGGTCTCAAATGTAGAAAACCAACTTATGTTTGCTTAAGGGGAAAGGTGAGTTGGGGTGCTGCATAAAACCAGAGATTGAAATGAGCACAGATAAAGTTCCTTAAGCCAAATACGTAATAGACAAGAGCTACTCCTTGCTCAACGAAATGGACTCAACACCCCATATTAAATGCCTAAGAATGTACCTGACTAGTAAGTATCTTAAAACCTATGGATTGCTATGTCTCTGAAAGAGAATCAGGCATGTCTACAGGGGCATAAACGCAGCAGTGATAGGATTGGAGAGGTTCGGTGAGCAAATGAAGACCCTTTGAAGTCATATTGCATGGTACCCATTCCATGGGTCTCAACTCACCAGGTTTAAGTGATTCTTTCTTCAGGTAAAACATACATGTGGAAGCCAGAGTATGATCAACCGTGTGATTGGGAGACGTATTCAAATGTGTCTCAGTTCTCGTCCCCTGGTACTCGGGTGCACATTCCAGACACTTTACTAACGCTCTCCCGACTTGGAGAGTCAGTGCCTTTAACCTCCTGTTTGGCCAAGTTTGCAATTTCTGCAGAAGATGAACAGGAATAGGGAGAACCAATGAGAGACTAGCTGGAGGTGTCTGGACGGGTAAATTTAACTCTCATTTCCCACCAGCAAGAGGAATTAACCTAAAGCTCAGCGTGCCGTACCGGAACCAGATTAGGGCCTGAAGCAATCCTGCGGTATTGCGGCCAGCTCACAAGAAAGCGAGTTGAAGAAAGGTGCTCAGGGGCACTGTAATTCACAAACCTGCAGAGTTATAAATGACAGCTATCGTCCAAAAATATACTGAAGTAAGGCTGCCAAGAGGACTTGAAAGCGGGGCAGAATTGCAGGAAACCGATTTCCGGAGGTAGACTGGAATTGCATTTAAAGCATAGGAAAAGAGGCAGAACTTCGACAATGTTGCACTTGGCCAAAAAGGGCGTATGCGTTCTTTCCTGAATATATTCAGGAAAAAACGCATACGCCCTTTTTGGCCAACCAAGCAAACTTGCAAAGGAAATCTGCACTACAATGAAGTCTCACTTCCCCCAGGTCAAAAGGGCCATCTGAAAAAAGTGTAAAATCCAGAAAGGCAGGACAGGCCATGGAGAACTGGGAGCCTTGTTATGCTGATGGGCGGGATGTAAATTGCCAACAGCCACTCGGGAGAAGTATATGGTGTTTCCTGAAACATCTAAAAAACAAAGCAAGAGAGACTAGGGCACTTCCACTTATGGTCCTATAGCTTAGGGAAATTAAAATCAAAAAGACATAGCCACCCCAAAGTTTGGGATGGCTCTGTATACAAGAACCTCGTTTACGGTACAAGTTCAATATCGCAGAAAGTGAAAAATGGATAAAGAAGTTGTGGTACTTACGTACAATGCAGTATGACTCAGCAATGAAATCTATGTCATCAGGCCCGTAGTAGCATAATGAGTGGATTCAGGTATGATGATTCTAGATGAAATAAGTCACACAGAAAAAGAAACATCGTAAGATATCAGTAATACACGGAATGTAAACTTGGCTACACAGGAACTGAATTCCAAAACAGAACAGGGTCTCAAATTTAGAAAACCAACTTATGCTTGCTTAAGGGGAAAGGTGAGTTGGGGTGCTGTATAAAACCAGAGATTGAAATGAGCACAGATAAAATTCCTTAAGCCAAATATGTAATAGAAAAGAGCTACTCCTTGCTCAACGAGATGGACTCAACACCCCATATTAAACGCCTAAGAATGTACCTGACTAGTAAGTATTGTAAAACCTTTGGATCGCTATGTCTCTGAAAGAGAATCAAGCATGTGTACAGGGTCATAAACGCAGCAGTGATAGGATTGGAGAGGTTCGGTGAGCAAATGAAGACACTTTGAAGTCATATTGCATGGTACCCATTCCACGGGTCTCAACTCTCCAGGTTTAAGGGATTCTTCCTTCAGCTAAAACATGCATGTGGAACCCAGACTATGATCAAACGTGTGATTGGGAGACGTGTTCAAATATGTCTCAGTTCTCGTCCCCTGGTACTCGGGTGCAACATTCCAGACGCTTTACTAACACTCTCCCGACTTGGAGAGTCAGTGCCTTTAACCTCCTGTTTGGCCCAGTTTGCAATTTCTGCGGAAGATGAACAGGAATAGGGAGAACCAATGAGAGACTAGCTGGAGGTGTCTGGATGGGCAAATTTAATGCTCATTTTCCACCAGGAAGAGGAATTAACCAAAGGCTCAGCGTGCCGTGCCGGAACCAGATTAGGGCCTGAAGCAATCCTGCGATGTTGCGGCCAGCTCACAAGAAAGCGAGTTGAAGAAAGGAGCTCAGGGGCACTGTAATTCACAAACCTGCAGAGTTATAAATGACAGCTATCGTCCAAAAATATACTGAAGTAAGGCTGCCAAGAGGACTTGAAAGCGGGGCAGAATTGCAGGAAACCGATTTCTGGAGGTAGACTGGAATTGCATTGAAAGCATAGGAAAAGAGGCAGAACGTGGAAATGATGCACTTGGCCAAAAAGGGCATAGGCGTTTTTTCCTGAATATATTCAGGAAAAAACCCATACGCACTTTTTGGCCAACCAAGCAAGCTTGCAAAGGAAATCTGCACTACAAGGAAGTCTCACTTCCCCCGGTCAAAAGGGCCATCTGAAAAAAGTGTAAAATCCAGAAAGGCAGGACAGGTCATGGAGAACTGGGAGCCTTGTTATGCTGATGGGCGTGATGTAAATTGCCAACAGCCACTCTGGAGAAGTGTATGGTGATTCCTGAAACATCTAAAAAACCAAGCAACAGAGCCTAGGGCACTTCCACTTATGGTCCTGTACCATAGGGAAATTAAAATAAAAAAGACACAGCCACCCCAAAGTTTGGGACGGCTCTGTTTACAAGAACCTCGTTTACGGTACAAGTTCAATATCGCAGAAAGTGAAAAATGGATAAAGAAGTTGTGGTAATTACGTACAATGCAATATCACTCAGCAATGTAATCTATGTCATCAGGCCCATAGCAGCATAATGAGTGGATTCAGGTATGATGATTCTAACTGAAATAAGTCACACAGAAAAAGAAACATCATAAGATATCACTAATACACGGAATGTAAACTTGGCTACACAGGAACTGGATTACAAAACAGAACAGGGTCTCAAATGTAGAAACCCAACTTATGCTTGCTTAAGTGGAAAGGTGAGTTGGGGTGTTGCATAAAACCAGAGATTGAAATGAGCAGAGATAATGTTCCTTAAGCCAAATATGTAGCAGACAAGAGCTACACCTTGCTCAACGAAATGGACTCAACACCCCATATTAAACACCTAAGAATGTACCTGACTAGTAAGTATCTTAAAACCTATGGATTGCTATGTCTCCGAAAGAGAAACAAGCATGTGTACAGGGGCATAAACGCAGCAGTGATAGGATTGGAGAGGTTCGGTGAGCAAATGAAGACCCTTTGAAGTCATATTGCATGGTACCCATTCCACGGGTCTCAACTCTTCAGGTTTAAGGGATTCTTCCTTCAGCTAAAACATGCATGTGGAACCCAGAGTATGATCAACCGTGTGATCGGGAGACGTGTTGAAATATGTCTCAGTTTTCGACCCCTGGTACTCGGGTGCAACATTCCAGATGCTTTACTAACACTCTCCCGACTTGGAGAGTCAGTGCCTTTAACCTCCTGTTTGGCTCAGTTTGCAATTTCTGCGGAAGATGAACAGGAATAGGGAGAACCAATGAGAGAGTACCTGGAGGTGTCTGGACGGGCAAATTTAACTCTCATTTCCCACCAGGAAGAGGAATTAACCAAACGCTCAGCGTGCCGTGCCGGAACCAGATTAGGGCCTGAAGCAATCCTGCGGTGTTGTGGCCAGCTCACAAGAAAGCGAGTTGAAGAAAGGAGCTCAGGGGCACTGAAATTCACAAACCTGCAGAGTTATAAATGACAGCTATCATCCAAAAATATACTGAAGTAAGGCTGCCAAGAGGACTTGAAAGTGGGGCAGAATTGCAGGAAACCGATTTCAGAAGGTAGACTGGAATTGCATTTAAAGCATAGGAATAGAGGCAGAACGTCGACAATGATGCACTTGGCCAAAAAGGGCGTATGCGTTCTTTCCTGAGTATATTCAGGAAAAAACGCATACGCCCTTTTTGGCCAACCAAGCAAGCTTGCAAAGGATATCTGCACTACAATGAAGTC
Organism: Orcinus orca; assembly: GCF_937001465.1. Lineage (NCBI taxonomy): Eukaryota > Metazoa > Chordata > Mammalia > Artiodactyla > Delphinidae > Orcinus > Orcinus orca. Next base: position 124,741 of record NW_026043978.1, read on the forward strand.
TCACTTCCCCCCGGTCAAAAGGGCCATCTGAAAAATGTGTAAAATCCAGAAAGGCAGGACAGGCCATGGAGAACTGGGAGCCTTGTTACGCTGATGGGTGGGATGTAAATTGCCAACAGCCACTAGGAAGAAGTGTATGGTGTTTCCTGAAACATCTAAAAAACAAAGCAACAGAGCCTAGGGCACTTCCACTTATGGTCCTATAGCTTAGGGAAATTAAAATCAAAAAGACACAGCCACCCCAAAGTTTGGGACGGCTCTGTTTACAAGAACCTTGTTTACGGTACAAGTTCAATATCGCAGAAAGTGAAAAATGGATAAAGAAGTTGTGGTACTTACGTACAATGCAATATCACTCAGCAATGAAATCTATGTCATCAGGCCCGTAGCAGCATAATGAGTGGATTCAGGTATGATGATTCTAACTGAAATAAGTCACACACAAAAAGAAACATCATAAGATATCACTAATACACGGAATGTAAACTTGGCTACACAGGAAATGGATTACAAAAGTGAACAGGGTCTCAAATTTAGAAAACCAACTTATGCTTGCTTAAGGGGAAAGGTGAGTTGGGGTGCTGCATAAAACCAGAGATTGAAATGAGCACAGATAAAGTTCCTTAAACCAAATATGTAATAGACAAGAGCTACTCCTTGCTCAACGAAATGGACTCAACACCCCATATTAAACGCCTAAGAATGTAACTGACTTGTAAGTATCTTAAAACCTATGGATTGCTATGTCTCCGAAAGAGAATCAAGCGTGTGTACAGGGGCATAAACGCAGCAGTGATAGGATTGGAGAGGTTTGGTGAGCAATATGAAGACCCTTTGAAGTCATATTGCATGGTACCCATTCCACGGGTCTCAACTCTCCAGGTTTAAGGGATTCTTCCTTCAGCTACATCATTCATGTGGAACCCAGAGTATGATCAACTGTGTGATCGGGAGACGTGTTCCAATATGTCTCAGTTCTCGTCCCCTGGTACTCGGTTGCAACATTCCAGATGCTTTACTAACACTCTCCCGACTTGGAGAGTCAGTGCCTTTAACCTCCTGTTTGGCCCAGTTTGCAATTTCTGTGGAAGATGAACAGGAATAGGGAGAACCAATGAGAGACTAGCTGGAGGTGTCTGGACGGGCAAATTTAACTCTCATTTCCCACCAGAAAGAGGAATTAACCAAAGGCTCAGCGTGCCGTGCCGGAACCAGATTAGGGCCTGAAGCAATCCTGCGGTGTTGCGGCCAGCTCACAAGAAAGCGAGTTGAAGAAAGGAGCTCAGGGGCACTGTAATTCACAAACCTGCAGAGTTATAAATGACAGCTATCGTCCAAAAATATACTGAAGTAAGGCTGCCAAGAGGACTTGAAAGTGGGGCAGAATTGCAGGAAACCGATTTCAGGAGGTAGACTGCAATTGCACTTAAAGCATAGGAAAAGAGGCAGAACGTCGACAATGATGCACTTGGCCAAAAAGGGCGTATGCTGTTTTTCCTGAATATATTCAGGAAAAAACGCATACGCCCTTTTTGGCCAACCTAGCAAGCTTGCAAAGGAAATCTGCACTACAATGAAGTCTCACTTCCCCCGGGTCAAAAGGGCCATCTGAAAAAAGTGTAAAATCCAGACAGGCAGGACAGGCCATGGAGAACTGGGAGCCTTGTTATGCTGATGGGCGGGATGTAAATTGCCAACAGCCACTGGGGAGAAGTGTATGGTGTTTCCTGAAACATCTAAAAAATAAAGGAACAGAGCCTAGGGCACTTCCACTTATGGTCCTATAGCTTAGGGAAATTAAAATCAAAAAGACACAGCCACCCCAAAGTTTGGGATGGTTCTGTTTACAAGAACCTCGTTTACGGTACAAGTTCAATATCGCAGAAAGTGAAAAATGGATAAAGATGTTGTGGTACTGACGTACAATGCAATACCACTCAGCAATGAAATCTATGTCATCAGGCCCATAGCAGCATAATGAGTGGATTCAGGTATGATGATTCTAACTGAAATATGTCACACAGAAACAGAAACATCATAAGACATCACTAATACACGGAATGTAAACTTGGCTACACAGGAACTGGATTACAAAACAGAACAGGTTCTCAAATTTAGAAAACCAACTTATGCTTGCTTAAGGGGAAAGGTGAGTTGGGGTGCTGCATAAAACCAGAGATTGAAATGAGCACAGATAAAATTCCTTAAGCCAGATATGGAATAGACAAGAGCTACACCTTGCTCAACACAATGGACTCAACACCCCATATTAAACGCCTAAGACTGTACCTGACTAGTAAGTATCTTAAAACCTATTGATTGCTATGTCTCTGAAAGAGAATCAAGCATGTGTACAGGGGCATAAACGCAGCAGTGATAGGATTGGAGAGGTTCGGTGAGCAAATGAAGACCCTTTGAAGTCATATTGCATGGTACCCATTCCACGGGTCTCAACTCTCCAGGATTAAGGGATTCTTCCTTCAGCTAAAACATGCATGTGGAACCCAGAGTATGATCAACCGTGTGATCGGGAGACGTGTTAGAATATGTCTCAGTTCTCGTCCCCTGGTACTCGGGTGCAAAATTCCAGATGCTTTACTAACACTCTCCCGACTTGGAGAGTCAGTGCCTTTAACCTCCTGTTTGGCCCAGTTTGCAATTTCTGCGGAAGATGAACAGGAATAGGGAGAACCAATGAGAGACTAGCTGGAGGTGTCTGGACGGGCAAATTTAACTCTCATTTCCCACCAGGAAGAGGAATTAACCAAAGGCTCAGCGTGCCATGCCGGAACCAGATTAGGGCCTGAAGCAATCCTGCGGTGTTGCGGCCAGCTCACAAGAAAGCGAGTTGAAGAAAGGAGCTCAGGGGCACTGTAATTCACAAACCTGCAGAGTTATAAATGACAGCTATCCTCCAAAAACATACTGAAGTAAGGCTGCCAAGAGGACTTGAAAGCGGGGCAGAATTGCAGGAAACCGATATCAGGAGGTAGACTGGAATTGCATTCAAAGCATAGGAAAAGAGGCAGAACGTCGACAATGATGCACTTGGCCGAAAAAGGCATATGCGTTTTTTCCTGAATATATCCTGGAAAAAACGCATAGGCACTTTTTGGCCAACCAAGCAAGCTTGCAAAGGAAATCTGCACTACAATGAAGTCTCTCTTCCCACCGGACAAAAGGGCCATCTGAGAAAAGTCTAAAATTCAGAAAGGCAGGACAGGCCATGGAGAACTGGGAGCTTTGTTATGCTGATGGGTGGGATGTAAATTGCCAACAGCCAATCTGGAGAAGTGTATGGTGTTTCCTGAAACACCTAAAAAACAAAGCAACAGAGCCTAGGGCACTTCCACTTATGGTCCTATAGCTTAGGGAAATTAAAATCAAAAAGACACAGCCACCCCAAAGTTTGGGACGGCTCTGTTTACAAGAACCTCGTTTACGGGACAAGTTCAATATCGCAGAAAGTGAAAAATGGATAAAGAAGTTGTGGTACTTAAGTACAATGCAATATCACTTAGCAATGAAATCTATGTCATCAGGCCCGTAGCAGCATAATGAGTGGATTCAGGTATGATGATTCTATCTGAAATAAGTCACACAGAAAAAGAAACATCATAAGATATCACTAATATACGGAATGTAAACTTGGCTACACAGGAACTGGATTACAAAACAGAAGAGGGTCTCAAATTTAGAAAACCAACTTATGCTTGCTTAAGGGGAAAGGTGAGTTGGGGTGCTGCATAAAACCAGAGATTGAAATGAGCACAGATAAAGTTCCTTAAGCCAAATATGTAATAGACAAGAGCTACTCCTTGCACAACGAAATGGACACAACACCCCATATTAAACGCCTAAGAATGTACCTGAATAGTAACTATCTTAAAACCTATGGATTGCTATGTCTCTGAAAGTGAATCAAGCTTGTGTACAGGGGCATAAACGCAGCAGTGATAGGATTGGAGAGGTTCGGTGAGCAAATGAAAACCCTTTGAAGTCATATTGCATGGTACCCATTCCACGGGTCTCAACTCTCCAGGTTTAAGGCATTCTTCCTTCAGCTAAAACATGCATGTGGAACCCAGAGTATGATCAACCGTGTGATCGGGAGACGTGTTCCAATATGTCTCAGTTCTCGTCCCCTGGTACTTGGGTGCAACATTCCAGACGCTTTACTAACACTCTCCCGACTTGGAGAGTCAGTGCCTTTAACCTCCTGTTTAGCCCAGTTTGCAATTTCTGCGGAAGATGAACAGGAATAGGGAGAACCAATGAGAGACTAGCTGGAGGTGTCTGGACGGTCAAATTTAACTCTCATTTCCCACCAGGAAGAGGAAATAACCAAAGGCTCATCGTGCCATGCGAAACCATTTTAGTGTCTGAAGCAATCCTGCGGTGTTGCAGCCAGCTCACAAGAGAGCGAGTTGAAGAAAGGAGCTCAGGGGCACTGTAATTCACAAACTTGCAGACTTATAAATGACAGCTATCGTCCAAAAGTATACTGAAGTAAGGCTGCCAAGAGGACTTGAAAGTGGGGCAGAGTTACAAGAAACCGATTTCAGGAGGTAGACTGGAATTGCATTTAAAGCATAGGAAAAGAGGCAGAACGTCGACAATGATGCACTTAGCCAAAAAGGGCGTATGCGTTTTTTCCTGAATATATTCAGGAAAAAACTCATAGGCCCTTTTAGCCAACCAAGCAATCTTGCAAAGGAAATCTGCACTACAATGAAGTCTCACTTCCCCGTGGTCAAAAGGGCAATCTGAAAAAAGTGTAAAATCCAGAAAGGCAGGACAGGCCATGGAGAACTGGGAGCCTTGTTATGCTGATGGGCGGGATGTAAATTGCCAACAGCCACTCTGGAGAAGTGTATGGTGATTCCTGAAACATCTAAAAAACCAAGCAACAGAGCCTAGGGCACTTCCACTTATGGTCCTGTACCATAGGGAAATTAAAATAAAAAAGACACAGCCACCCCAAAGTTTGGGACGCCTCTGTTTACAAGAACCTCGTTTACGGTACAAGTTCAATATCGCAGAAAGTGAAAAATAGATAAAGAAGTTGTGGTAATTACGTACAATGCAATATCACTCAGCAATGTAATCTATGTCATCAGGCCCATAGCAGCATAATGAGTGGATTCAGGTATGATGATTCTAACTGAAATAAGTCACACAGAAAAAGAAACATCATAAGATATCACTAATACACGGAATGTAAACTTGGCTACACAGGAACTGGATTACAAAACAGAACAGGGTCTCAAATGTAGAAACCCAACTTATGCTTGCTTAAGTGGAAAGGTGAGTTGGGGTGTTGCATAAAACCAGAGATTGAAATGAGCAGAGATAATGTTCCTTAAGCCAAATATGTAGCAGACAAGAGCTACACCTTGCTCAACGAAATGGACTCAACACCCCATATTAAACACCTAAGAATGTACCTGACTAGTAAGTATCTTAAAACCTATGGATTGCTATGTCTCCGAAAGAGAAACAAGCATGTGTACAGGGGCATAAACGCAGCAGTGATAGGATTGGAGAGGTTCGGTGAGCAAATGAAGACCCTTTGAAGTCATATTGCATGGTACCCATTCCACGGGTCTCAACTCTTCAGGTTTAAGGGATTCTTCCTTCAGCTAAAACATGCATGTGGAACCCAGAGTATGATCAACCGTGTGATCGGGAGACGTGTTGAAATATGTCTCAGTTTTCGACCCCTGGTACTTGGGTGCAACATTCCAGATGCTTTACTAACACTCTCCCGACTTGGAGAGTCAGTGCCTTTAACCTCCTGTTTGGCTCAATTTGCAATTTCTGCGGAAGATGAACAGGAATAGGGAGAACCAATGAGAGAGTAGCTGGAGGTGTCTGGACGGGCAAATTTAACTCTCATTTCCCACCAGGAAGAGGAATTAACCAAACGCTCAGCATGCCTTGCCGGAACCAGATTAGGGCCTGAAGCAATCCTGCGGTGTTGCGGCCAGCTCACAAGAAAGCGAGTTGAAGAAAGGAGCTCAGGGGCACTGTAATTCACAAACCTGCAGAGTTATAAATGACAGCTATCGTCCAAAAATATACTGAAGTAAGGCTGCCAAGAGGACTTGAAAGTGGGGCAGAATTGCAGGAAACCGATTTCAGGAGGTAGACTGCAATTGCACTTAAAGCATAGGAAAAGAGGCAGAACGTCGACAATGATGCACTTGGCCAAAAAGGGCGTATGCTGTTTTTCCTGAATATATTCAGGAAAAAACGCATACGCCCTTTTTGGCCAACCTAGCAAGCTTGCAAAGGAAATCTGCACTACAATGAAGTCTCACTTCCCCCGGGTCAAAAGGGCCATCTGAAAAAAGTGTAAAATCCAGACAGGCAGGACAGGCCATGGAGAACTGGGAGCCTTGTTATGCTGATGGGCGGGATGTAAATTGCCAACAGCCACTGGGGAGAAGTGTATGGTGTTTCCTGAAACATCTAAAAAATAAAGGAACAGAGCCTAGGGCACTTCCACTTATGGTCCTATAGCTTAGGGAAATTAAAATCAAAAAGACACAGCCACCCCAAAGTTTGGGATGGTTCTGTTTACTAGAACCTCGTTTACGGAACAAGTTCAATATCGCAGAAAGTGAAAAATGGATAAAGATGTTGTGGTACTGACGTACAATGCAATACCACTCAGCAATGAAATCTATGTCATCAGGCCCATAGCAGCATAATGAGTGGATTCAGGTATGATGATTCTAACTGAAATAAGTCACACAGAAACAGAAACATCATAAGACATCACTAATACACGGAATGTACACTTGGCTACACAGGAACTGGATTACAAAACAGAACAGGTTCTCAAATTTAGAAAACCAACTTATGCTTGCTTAAGGGGAAAGGTGAGTTGGGGTGCTGCATAAAACCAGAGATTGAAATGAGCACAGATAAAATTCCTTAAGCCAGATATGGAATAGACAAGAGCTACACCTTGCTCAACAAAATGGACTCAACACCCCATATTAAACGCCTAAGACTGTACCTGACTAGTAAGTATCTTAAAACCTATTGATTGCTATGTCTCTGAAAGAGAATCAAGCGTGTGTTCAGGGGCATAAACGCAGCAGTGATAGGATTGGAGAGGTTCGGTGAGCAAATGAAGACCCTTTGAAGTCATATTGCATGGTACCCATTCCACGGGTCTCAACTCTCCAGGATTAAGGGATTCTTCCTTCAGCTAAAACATGCATGTGGAACCCAGAGTATGATCAACCGTGTGATCGGGAGACGTGTTAGAATATGTCTCAGTTCTCGTCCCCTGGTACTCGGGTGCAAAATTCCAGATGCTTTACTAACACTCTCCCGACTTGGAGAGTCAGTGTCTTTAACCTCCTGTTTGGCCCAGTTTGCAATTTCTGCGGAAGATGAACAGGAATAGGGAGAACCAATGAGAGACTAGCTGGAGGTGTCTGGACGGGCAAATTTAACTCTCATTTCCCACCAGGAAGAGGAATAAACCAAAGGCTCAGCGTGCCATGCCGGAACCAGATTAGGGCCTGAAGCAATCCTGCGGTGTTGCGGCCAGCTCACAAGAAAGCGAGTTGAAGAAAGGAGCTCAGGGGCACTGTAATTCACAAACCTGCAGAGTTATAAATGACAGCTATCCTCCAAAAACATACTGAAGTAAGGCTGCCAAGAGGACTTGAAAGCGGGGCAGAATTGCAGGAAACCGATATCAGGAGGTAGACTGGAATTGCATTCAAAGCATAGGAAAAGAGGCAGAACGTCGACAATGATGCACTTGGCCGAAAAAGGCATATGCGTTTTTTCCTGAATATATCCTGGAAAAAACGCATAGGCACTTTTTGGCCAACCAAGCAAGCTTGCAAAGGAAATCTGCACTACAATGAAGTCTCTCTTCCCACCGGACAAAAGGGCCATCTGAGAAAAGTCTAAAATTCAGAAAGGCAGTACAGGCCATGGAGAACTGGGAGCTTTGTTATGCTGATGGGTGGGATGTAAATTGCCAACAGCCAATCTGGAGAAGTGTATGGTGTTTCCTGAAACACCTAAAAAACAAAGCAACAGAGCCTAGGGCACTTCCACTTATGGTCCTATAGCTTAGGGAAATTAAAATCAAAAAGACACAGCCACCCCAAAGTTTGGGACGGCTCTGTTTACAAGAACCTCGTTTACGGGACAAGTTCAATATCGCAGAAAGTGAAAAATGGATAAAGAAGTTGTGGTACTTAAGTACAATGCAATATCACTTAGCAATGAAATCTATGTCATCAGGCCCGTAGCAGCATAATGAGTGGATTCAGGTATGATGATTCTATCTGAAATAAGTCACACAGAAAAAGAAACATCATAAGATATCACTAATATACGGAATGTAAACTTGGCTACACAGGAACTGGATTACAAAACAGAAGAGGGTCTCAAATTTAGAAAACCAACTTATGCTTGCTTAAGGGGAAAGCTGAGTTGGGGTGCTGCATAAAACCAGAGATTGAAATGAGCACAGATAAAGTTCCTTAAGCCAAATATGTAATAGACAAGAGCTACTCCTTGCACAACGAAATGGACACAACACCCCATATTAAACGCCTAAGAATGTACCTGACTAGTAACTATCTTAAAACCTATGGATTGCTATGTCTCTGAAAGTGAATCAAGCTTGTGTACAGGGGCATAAAAGCAGCAGTGATAGGATTGGAGAGGTTCGGTGAGCAAATGAAAACCCTTTGAAGTCATATTGCATGGTACCCATTCCACGGGTCTCAACTCTCCAGGTTTAAGGCATTCTTCCTTCAGCTAAAACATGCATGTGGAACGCAGTGTATGATCAACCGTGTGATCGGGAGACGTGTTCAAATATGTCTCAGTTTTCATCCACTGGTACTCGGGTGCAACATTCCAGAAGCTTTACTAACACTCTCCCGACTTGGAGAGTCAGTGCCTTTAATCTCCTGTTTGGCCCAGTTTGCAATTTCTGCGGAAGATAAACAGGAATAGGGAGAACCAATGAGAGACTAGCTGGAGGTGTCTGGACGGGCAAATTTAACTCTCATTTCCCACCAGGAAGAGGAATTAACCAAAGGCTCAGCGTGCCATGCCGGAACCAGGTTAGGGCCTGAAGCAATCCTGCGGTGTTGCGGCCAGCTCACAAGAAAGCGAGTTGAAGAAAGGAGCTCAGGGGCACTGTAATTCACAAACCTGCAGAGTTATAAATGACAGCTATCGTCCAAAAATATACTGAAGTAAGGCTGCCAAGAGGACTTGAAAGTGGGGCAGAATTGCAGGAAACCGATTTCAGGAGGTAGACTGGAATTGCATTTAAAGCATAGGAAAAGAGGCAGAACGTCGACAATGATGCACTTGGCCAAAAAGGGCGTATGCGTTTTTTAATGAATATATTCAGGAAAAAACGCATACGCCCTTTTTGGCCAACCAAGCAAGATTGCAAAGGAAATCTGCACTACAATGAAGTCTCACTTCCCCCCGGTCAAAAGAGCCATCTGAAAAAATGTAAAATCCAGAAAGGCAGGACAGGCCATGGAGAACTGGGAGCCTTGTTTTGCTGATGGGTGGGATGTAAATTGCCAACAGCCACTCGGGAGACGTGTATGGTGTTTCCTAAAACATCTAAAAAAAAAGCAACAGAGCCTAGGGCACTTCCACTTATGGTCCTATAGCTTAGGGAAATTAAAATCAAAAAGACACTGCCACCCCAAAGTTTGGGATGGCTCGGTTTACAAGAACCTCGTTTACGGTACAAGTTCAATATCGCAGAAAGCAAAAAATGGATAAAGAAGTTGTGGTACTTACGTACATTGCAATATCACTCAGCAATGAAATCTATGTCATCAGGCCCGTAGCAGCATAATGAGTGGATTCAGGTATGATGATTCTAACTGAAATAAGTCACACAGAAAAAGAAACATCATAAGATATCAGTAATACACGGAATGTAATCTTGGCTACACAGGAACTGAATTACAAAACAGAACAGGGTCTCAAATTCAGAAAACCAACTTATGCTTGCTTAAGAGGAAAGGTGAGTTGGGGTGCTGCATAAAACCAGAGATTGAAATGAGCACAGATAAAGTTCCTTAAGCCAAATATGTAATACACAAGAGCTACTCCTTGCTCGACGAAATGGACTCAACACCCCATATTAAACGCCTAAGAATGTACCTGACTAGTAAGTATCTTAAAACCTATGGATTGCTATGTCTCCAAAACAGAATCAAGCATGTGTACAGGGGCATAAATGCAGCAGTGATAGGATTGGAGAGGTTCGGTGAGCAAATGAAGACCCTTCGAAGTCACATTGCATGGTACCCATTCCACGGGTCTCAACTCTCCAGGTTTAAGGGATTCTTCCTTCAGCTAAAACATGCATGTGGATCCCAGAGTATGATCAACCGTGTGATTGGGAGACGTGTTCAAATATGTCTCAGTTTTCGTCCCCTGGTACTCGGGTGCAACATTCCAAACGCTTTATTAACACTCTCCCGACTTGGAGAGTCAGTGCCTTTAAACTCCTCTTTGGCCCAGTTTGCAATTTCTGTGGAAGATGAACAGGAATAGGGAGAACCAATGAGAGACTAGCTGGAGGTGTCTGGACGGGCGAATTTAACTCTCATTTCCCACCAGGAAGAGGAATTAACCAAAGTCTCAGCATACCGTGCCGGAACCAGAATAGGGCCTGAAGCAATCCTGCGGTGTTGCGGCCAGCTCACAAGAAAGCGAGTTGAAGAAAGGAGCTCAGGGGCACTGTAATTCACAAACCTGCAGAGTTATAAATGACAGCTATCGTCCAAAAATATACTGAAGTAAGGCTGCCAAGAAGACTTGAAAGCGGGGCAGAATTGCAGGAAACCGATTTCAAGAGGTACACTGGAATTGCATTTAAAGCATATGAAAAGAGGCAGAACGTCGTCAATGATGCACTTGGCCAAAAAGGGCGTATGCTTTTTTTCCTGAATATGTTTAGGAAAAAACGCATACGCACTTTTTGGCCAACCAAGCAAGCTTGCAAAGGAAATCTGCACTACAATAAACTCTCACTTCCCCCCGGTCAAATGGGCCATCTGAAAAAAGTGTAAAATCCAGAAAGGCAGGACAGGCCATGGAGAACTGGGAGACTTGTTATGCTGATGGGTGGGTTGTAAATTTCCAACAGCCACTGGGGAGAAGTGTATGGTGTTTCCTGAAACATCTAAAAAACAAAGCAACACAGCCTAGGGCACTTCCACTTATGGTCCTATAGCTTAGGGAAATTAAAATAAAAAAGACACAGCCACCCCAAAGTTTGGGACGGCTCTGTTTACAAGAACCTCGTTTACGGGACAAGTTCAATATCGCAGAAAGTGAAAAATGGATAAAGAAGTTGTGGTACTTAAGTACAATGCAATATCACTTAGCAATGAAATCTATGTCATCAGGCCCGTAGCAGCATAATGAGTGGATTCAGGTATGATGATTCTATCTGAAATAAGTCACACAGAAAAAGAAACATCATAAGATATCACTAATATACGGAATGTAAACTTGGCTACACAGGAACTGGATTACAAAACAGAAGAGGGTCTCAAATTTAGAAAACCAACTTATGCTTGCTTAAGGGGAAAGCTGAGTTGGGGTGCTGCATAAAACCAGAGATTGAAATGAGCACAGATAAAGTTCCTTAAGCCAAATATGTAATAGACAAGAGCTACTCCTTGCACAACGAAATGGACTCAACACCCCATATTAAACGCCTAAGAATGTACCTGACTAGTAACTATCTTAAAACCTATGGATTGCTATGTCTCTGAAAGTGAATCAAGCTTGTGTACAGGGGCATAAAAGCAGCAGTGATAGGATTGGAGAGGTTCGGTGAGCAAATGAAAACCCTTTGAAGTCATATTGCATGGTACCCATTCCACGGGTCTCAACTCTCCAGGTTTAAGGCATTCTTCCTTCAGCTAAAACATGCATGTGGAACGCAGTGTATGATCAACCGTGTGATCGGGAGACGTGTTCAAATATGTCTCAGTTTTCATCCACTGGTACTCGGGTGCAACATTCCAGAAGCTTTACTAACACTCTCCCGACTTGGAGAGTCAGTGCCTTTAATCTCCTGTTTGGCCCAGTTTGCAATTTCTGCGGAAGATAAACAGGAATAGGGAGAACCAATGAGAGACTAGCTGGAGGTGTCTGGACGGGCAAATTTAACTCTCATTTCCCACCAGGAAGAGGAATTAACCAAAGGCTCAGCGTGCCATGCCGGAACCAGGTTAGGGCCTGAAGCAATCCTGCGGTGTTGCGGCCAGCTCACAAGAAAGCGAGTTGAAGAAAGGAGCTCAGGGGCACTGTAATTCACAAACCTGCAGAGTTATAAATGACAGCTATCGTCCAAAAATATACTGAAGTAAGGCTGCCAAGAGGACTTGAAAGTGGGGCAGAATTGCAGGAAACCGATTTCAGGAGGTAGACTGGAATTGCATTTAAAGCATAGGAAAAGAGGCAGAACGTCGACAATGATGCACTTGGCCAAAAAGGGCGTATGCGTTTTTTAATGAATATATTCAGGAAAAAACGCATACGCCCTTTTTGGCCAACCAAGCAAGATTGCAAAGGAAATCTGCACTACAATGAAGTCTCACTGCCCCCCGGTCAAAAGAGCCATCTGAAAAAATGTAAAACCCAGAAAGGCAGGACAGGCCATGGAGAACTGGGAGCTTTGTTTTGCTGATGGGTGGGATGTAAATTGCCAACAGCCACTCGGGAGACGTGTATGGTGTTTCCTAAAACATCTAAAAAAAAAAGCAACAGAGCCTAGGGCACTTCCACTTATGGTCCTATAGCTTAGGGAAATTAAAATCAAAAAGACACTGCCACCCCAAAGTTTGGGATGGCTCGGTTTACAAGAACCTCGTTTACGGTACAAGTTCAATATCGCAGAAAGCAAAAAATGGATAAAGAAGTTGTGGTACTTACGTACATTGCAATATCACTCAGCAATGAAATCTATGTCATCAGGCCCGTAGCAGCATAATGAGTGGATTCAGGTATGATGATTCTAACTGAAATAAGTCACACAGAAAAAGAAACATCATAAGATATCAGTAATACACGGAATGTAATCTTGGCTACACAGGAACTGAATTACAAAACAGAACAGGGTCTCAAATTCAGAAAACCAACTTATGCTTGCTTAAGAGGAAAGGTGAGTTGGGGTGCTGCATAAAACCAGAGATTGAAATGAGCACAGATAAAGTTCCTTAAGCCAAATATGTAATACACAAGAGCTACTCCTTGCTCGACGAAATGGACTCAACACCCCATATTAAACGCCTAAGAATGTACCTGACTAGTAAGTATCTTAAAACCTATGGATTGCTATGTCTCCAAAACAGAATCAAGCGTGTGTACAGGGGCATAAATGCAGCAGTGATAGGATTGGAGAGGTTCGGTGAGCAAATGAAGACCCTTTGAAGTCATATTGCATGGTACCCATTCCACGGGTCTCAACTCTTCAGGTTTAAGGGATTCTTCCTTCAGCTAAAACATGCATGTGGAACCCAGAGTATGATCAACCATGTGATCGGGAGACGGGTTCAAATATGTCTCAGTTCTCGTCCCCTGGTACTCGGGTGCAACATTCCAGATGCTTTACTAACACTCTCCCGACTTGGAGAGTCAGTGCCTTTAACCTCCTGTTTGGCCCAGTTTGCAAATTCCGCAGAAGATGAACAGGAATAGGGAGAACCAATGAGAGCCTAGCTGGAGGTGTCTGGACGGGCAAATTTAACTCTCATTTCCCACCAGGAAGAGGAATTAACCAAAGGCTCAGCATGCCGTGCCAGAACAAGATTAGGGCCTGAAGCAATCCTGCGGTGTTGCGGCCAGCTCACAAGAAAGCGAGTTGAAGAAAGGAGCTCAGGGGCACTGTAATTCACAAACCTGCAGAGTTATAAATGACAGCTATCATCCAAAAATATACTGAAGTAAGGCTGCCAAGAGGACTTGAAAGCGGGGCAGAATTGCAGGAAACCGATTTCAGGAGGTAGACTGGTATTGCATTTAAAGCATAGGAAAAGAGGCAGAACGTCCACAATGATGCACTTGGCCAAAAAGGGCGTATGCTTTTTTTCCTGAATATATTCAGGAAAAAACGCATACGCCCTTTTTGGCCTACCAAGCATGCTTGCAAAGGAAATCTGCACTACAATGAAGTCTCACTTCCCCCCCCCCCCCGGTCAAAAGGGCCATCTGAAAAAAGTGTAAAATCCAGAAAGGCAGGACAGGCAATGGAGAAATGGGAGCCTTGTTATGCTGATGGGCGGGATGTAAATTGCCAACAGCCACTCGGGAGAAGTGTATGGTGTTTCCTGAAACATCTAAAAAACAAAGCAACAGAGCCTAGGGCACTTCCACTTATGGTCCTATAGCTCAGGGAAATTAAAATCAAAAAGACACAGCCACCCCAAAATTTGGGACGGCTCTGTTTACAAGAACCTCGTTTACGGTACAAGTTCAATTTCACAGAAAGCGAAAAATGGATAAAGAAATTGTGGTACTTACGTACAATGCAGTATCACTCAGCAATGAAATCTATGTCATCATGTCCGTAGTAGCATAATGAGTGGATTCAGGTATGATGATTCTAACTGAAATAAGTCACACAGAAAAAGAAACATCATAAGATATCACTAATACACGGAATGTAAACTTGGCTACACAGGAACTGAATTACAAAACAGAACAGGGTCTCAAATTTAGAAAACCAACTTATGCTTGCTTAAGGGGAAAGGTGAGTTGGGGTGCTGCATAAAACCAGAGATTGAAATGAGCACAGATCAAGTTCCTTAAGCCAAATATGTAACAGACAAGAGCTACTCCTTGCTCAACGAAATGGACTCAACACCCCATATTAAACGCCTAAGAATGTACCTGACTAGTAAGTATCTTAACACCTATGGATTGCTATGTCTCTGAAAGAGAATCAAGCGTGTGTACAGGGGCATAAACGCAGCAGTGATAGGATTGGAGAGGTTCGGTGGGCAAATGAAGACCCTTTGAATTCATATTGCATGGTACCCATTCCACGGGTCTCAACTCTCCAGGTTTAAGGGATTCTTCCTTCAGCTAAAACATGCATGTGGAACCCATAGTATGATCAACCGTGTGATCGGGAGTCATTTTCAAATATGTCTCAGTTCTCATCCCCTGGTACTCGGGTGAAACATTCTAGACGCTTTACTAACACTCTCCCGACTTGGAGAGTCAGTGCCTTTACCCTCCTATTTGGCCCAGTTTGCAAATTCCGCGGAAGATGTACAGGAATAGCGAGAAACAATGAGAGACTAGCTGGAGGTGTCTGGACGGGCAAATTTAACTCTCATTTCCCACCAGGAAGAGGAATTAACCAAAGGCTCAGCGTGCCATTCTGGAACTAGATTAGGGCCTGAAGCAATCCTGCAGTGTTGCGGCCAGCTCACAAGAAAGCGAGTTGAAGAAAGGAGCTCAGGGGCACTGTAATTCACAAACCTGCAGAGTTATAAATGACAGCTATCGTCCAAAAATATACTGAAGTAAGGGTGCCAAGAGGACTTGAAAGCGGGGCAGAATTGCAGGAAACCGATTTCAGGAGGTAGACTGGAATTGCATTTAAAGCATAGGAAAAGAGGCAGAACGTCGACAATGATGCACTTGGCCAAAAAGGGCGTATGCGTTTTTTCCTGAATATATTCAGGAAAAAACGCATACGCCCTTTTTGGCCAACCAAGCAAGCTTGCAAAGGAAATCTGCACTACAATGAAGTCTCACTTCCCCCCGGTCAAAAGGGTCATCTGAAAAAAGTGTAAAATCCAGAAAGGCAGGACAGGCCATGGAGAACTGGGAGCCTTGTTATGCTGAAGGGCGGGATGTAAATTGCCAACAGCCACTCGGGAGAAGTGTATGGTGTTTCCTGAAACATCTAAAAAACAAAGCAACAAAGCCTAGGGCACTTCCACTTATGGTCCTATAGCTTAGGGAAATTAAAATCAAAAAGACACAGCCACCCCAAAGTTTGGGACGGCTCTGTTTACAAGAACCTCGTTTACGGGACAAGTTCAATATCGCAGACAGCGAAAAATGGATAAAGGAATTGTGGTACTTGCGTACAATGCAATATCACTCAGCAATGAAATCTATATCATCAGGCACATAGCAGCATAATGAGTGGATTCAGATATGATGATTCTAACTGAAATAAGTCACACAGAAAAAGAAACATCATAAGATATCACTAATACACGGAATGTAACCTTGGCTACACAGGAACTGGATTACAAAACAGAACAGGGTCTCAAATTTAGAAAACCAACTTATGCTTGCTTAAGGGGAAAGCTGAGTTGGGGTGCTGCATAAAACCAGAGATTGAAATGAGCACAGATAAAGTTCCTAAAGCCAAATATGTAATAGACAAGAGCTAATCCTTGCTCAACGAAATGGACTCAACACCCCATATTAAACGCCTAAGACTGTACCTGACTAGTAAGTATCTTAAAACCTATGGATCGCTATTTCTCCGAAAGAGAATCGAGCATGTGTAAGGGGCATAAACGCAGCAGTGATAGGATTGGAGAGGTTCGGTGAGCAAATGAAGACCCCTTGAAGTCATATTGCATGGTACCCATTCCACGGGTCTCAACGCTCCAGGTTTAAGGGATTCTTCCTTCAGCTAAATCATGCATGGGGAACCCAGAGTATGATCAAATGTGTGAACGGGAGACGTGTTCAAATATGTCTCAGTTTTCGTCCCCTGGTACTCGGGTGCAACATTCCAGACGCTTTACTAACACTCTCCCGACTTGGAGAGTCAGTGCCTTTAACCTCCTGTTTTGCCCAGTTTGCAATTTCTGCGGAAGATGAACAGGGATAGGGAGGACCAATGAGAGACTAGCTGGAGGTGTCTGGACGGGCAAATTTAACTCTCATTTCCCACCAGGAAGAGGAATTAACCAAAGGCTCTGTGTGCCGTGCGGGAACCAGATTAGGGCCTGAAGCAATCCTGCGGTGTTGCGGCCAGCTCACACTAAAGCGAGTTGACGAAAGGAGCTCAGGGGCACTGTAATTCACAAACCTGCAGAGTTATAAATGACAGCTATCGTCCAAAAATATACTGAAGTAAGGCTGCCAAGAGGACTTGAAAGTGGGGCAGAATTGCAGGAAACCGATTTCAGGAGGTACACTGGAATTGCATTTAAAGCATAGGAAAAGAGGCAGAACGTCGACAATGATGCACTTGGCCAAAAAGGGCGTATGCGTTTTTTCCTGAATATATTCAGGAAAAAACGCATACGCCCTTTTTGGCCAACCTAGCAAGCTTGCAATGGAAATCTGCACTACAATGAAGTCTCACTTCCCCCTGGTCAAAAGGGCCATCTGAAAAAAGTGTAAAACCAGAAAGGCAGGACAGGCCACAGAGAACTGGAAGCCTTGTTATGCTGATGGGTGGGATGCAAATTGCCAACAGCCACTTGGGAAAAGTGTATGGTGTTTCCTGAAACATCTAAAAAACAAAGCAACAGAGCCTAGGGCACTTCCACTTATGGTCCTATAGATTAGGGAAATTAAAATCAAAAAGACACAGCCACCCCAAAGTTTGGGACGGCTCTGTTTATAAGAACCCAGTTTACGGTACAAGTTCAATATCGCAGAAAGCGAAAAATGGATAAAGAAGTTGTGGTACTTACGTACAATGCAATATCACTCAGCAATGAAATTTATGTCATCAGGCCCATAGCAGCATAATGAGTGGATTCAGGTATGATGATTCTAACTGAAATAAGTCACACAGAAAAAGAAACATCATAAGATATCACTAATACACGGAATGTAAACTTGGCTACACAGGAACTGGATTACAAAACAGAACATGGTCTCAAATTTAGAAAACCAACTTATGCTTGCTTAAGGGGAAAGGTGAGTTGGGGTGCTGCATAAAACCAGAGATTGAAATGAGCACAGATAAAGCTCCTTAAACCAAATATGTAATAGACAAGTGCTACTCCTTGCTCAACGAAATGGACTCAACACCCCATATTAAAAGCCAAAGAATGTACCTGACTAGTAAGTAACTTAAAACCTATGGATTGCTATGTCTCCGAAAGAGAATCAAGCGTGTGCACAGGGTCATAAACGCAGCAGTGATAGGATTGGAGAGGTTCGGTGAGCAAATGAATACCCTTTGAAGTCATATTGCATGGTACCCATTCCACGGGTCTCAACTCTCCAGGTTTAAGGGATTCTTCCTTCAGCTGAAACATGCATGTGGAACCCAGAGTATGATAAACCGTATGATCGGGAGACGTGTTCAAATATGTCTCAGTTTTCGACCCCTGGTACTCGGGTGCAACATTCCAGACGCTTTACTAACACTCTCCCGACTTGGAGAGTCAGTGCCTTTAACCTCCTGTTTGGCCCAGTTTGCAATTTCTGTGGAAGATGAACAGGAATAGGGAGGACCAATGAGAGACTAGCTGGAGGTGTCTGGACGGGCAAATTTAACTCTCATTTCCCACCAGGAAGAGGAATTAACCAAAGGCTCAGCATGCCGTGCCGGAACAAGATTAGGGCCTGAAGCAATCCTGCGGTGTTGCGGCCAGCTCACAAGAAAGCGAGTTGAAGAAAGGAGCTCAGGGGCACTGTAATTCACAAACCTGCAGAGTTATAAATAACAGCTATCATCCAAAAATATACTGAAGTAAGGCTGCCAAGAGGACTTGAAAGCGGGGCAGAATTGCAGGAAACCGATTTCAGGAGGTAGACTGGTATTGCATTTAAAGCATAGGAAAAGAGGCAGAACGTCCACAATGATGCACTTGGCCAAAAAGGGCGTATGCTTTTTTTCCTGAATATATTCAGGAAAAAACGCATACGCCCTTTTTGGCCTACCAAGCATGCTTGCAAAGGAAATCTGCACTACAATGAAGTCTCACTTCCCCCCCCCCCCCCGGTCAAAAGGGCCATCTGAAAAAAGTGTAAAATCCAGAAAGGCAGGACAGGCAATGGAGAAATGGGAGCCTTGTTATGCTGATGGGCGGGATGTAAATTGCCAACAGCCACTTGGGAGAAGTGTATGGTGTTTCCTGAAACATCTAAAAAACAAAGCAACAGAGCCTAGGGCACTTCCACTTATGGTCCTATAGCTCAGGGAAATTAAAATCAAAAAGACACAGCCACCCCAAAATTTGGGACGGCTCTGTTTACAAGAACCTCGTTTACGGTACAAGTTCAATTTCACAGAAAGCGAAAAATGGATAAAGAAATTGTGGTACTTACGTACAATGCAGTATCACTCAGCAATGAAATCTATGTCATCATGTCCGTAGTAGCATAATGAGTGGATTCAGGTATGATGATTCTAACTGAAATAAGTCACACAGAAAAAGAAACATCATAAGATATCACTAATACACGGAATGTAATCTTGGCTACACAGGAACTGAATTACAAAACAGAACAGGGTCTCAAATTTAGAAAACCAACTTATGCTTGCTTAAGGGGAAAGGTGAGTTGGGGTGCTGCATAAAACCAGAGATTGAAATGAGCACAGATCAAGTTCCTTAAGCCAAATATGTAACAGACAAGAGCTACTCCTTGCTCAACGAAATGGACTCAACACCCCATATTAAACGCCTAAGACTGTACCTGACTAGTAAGTATCTTAAAACCTATGGATCGCTATTTCTCCGAAAGAGAATCGAGCGTGTGTAAGGGGCATAAACGCAGCAGTGATAGGATTGGAGAGGTTCGGTGAGCAAATGAAGACCCCTTGAAGTCATATTGCATGGTACCCATTCCACGGGTCTCAACGCTCCAGGTTTAAGGGATTCTTCCTTCAGCTAAATCATGCATGGGGAACCCAGAGTATGATCAAACGTGTGATCGGGAGACGTGTTCAAATATGTCTCAGTTTTCGTCCCCTGGTACTCGGGTGCAACATTACAGACGCTTTACTAACACTCTCCCGACTTGGAGAGTCAGTGCCTTTAACCTCCTGTTTTGCCCAGTTTGCAATTTCTGCGGAAGATGAACAGGGATAGGGAGGACCAATGAGAGACTAGCTGGAGGTGTCTGGACGGGCAAATTTAACTCTCATTTCCCACCAGGAAGAGGAATTAACCAAAGGCTCAGCGTGCCGTGCCGGAACAAGATTAGGGCCTGAAGCAATCCTGCGGTATTGCGGCCAGCTCACAAGAAAGCGAGTTGAAGAAAGGAGCTCAGGGTCACTGTAATTCAGAAACCTGCAGAGTTATAAATGACAGCTATCGTCCAAAAATATACTGAAGTAAGGCTGCCAAGAGGACTTGAAAGCAGGGCAGAATTGCAGGAAACCGATTTCAGGAGGTAGACTGGAATTGCATTTAAAGCATAGGAAAAGAGGCAGAACGTCGACAATGATGCACTTGGCCAAAAAGCGCGTATGCGTTTTTTCCTGAATATATTCAGGAAAAAACGCATACGCCCTTTTTGGCCAAACAAGCAAGCTTGCAAAGGAAATCTGCACTACAATGAAGTCTCACTTCCCCCTGGTCAAAAGGGCCATCTGAAAAAAGTGTAAAATCCAGAAAGGCAGGACAGGCCATGGAGAACTGGGAGCCTTGTTATGCTGATGGGCGGGATGTAAATTGCCAACAGCCACTTGGGAGAAGTGTATGGTGTTTCCTGAAACATCTAAGAAACAAAGCAACAGAGCCTAGGGCACTTCCACTTATGGTCCTATAGCTTAGGGAAATTAAATCAAAAACACACAGCCACCCCAAAATTTGGGACGGCTCTGTTTACAAGAACCTCATTTACGGTACAAGTTCAATATCGCAGAAAGCGAAAAATGGATAAAGAAATTGTGGTACTTACGTACAATGCAATATCACTCAGCAATGACATCTATGTCATCAGGCCCGTAGCAGCATAATGAGTGGATTCAGGTATGATGATTCTAACTGAAATAAGTCACACAGAAAAAGAAACATCATAAGATATCACTAATACAGGGAATGTCAACTTGGCTACACAGGAACTGGATTAGAAAACAGAACAGGGTCTCAAATTTAGAAAACCAACTTATGTTTGCTTAAGGGGAAAGGTGAGTTGGGGTGCTGCATAAAACCAGAGATTGAAATGAGCACAGATAATATTCCTTAAGCCAAATATGTAATAGACAAGAGCTACTCCTTGCTCAACGAAATGGACTCAACACCCCATATTAAACGCCTAAGAATGTACCTGACTAGTAAGTATCTTAAAAGCTATGGATTGCTATGTCTCTGAAAGAGAATCAAGCATGTCTACAGGGGTATAAACGCAGCAGTGATAAGATTGGAGAGGTTCGGTGAGCAAATGAAGACCCTTTGAAGTCATATTTCATGGTACCCATTCCATGGGTCTCAACTCACCCGGTTTAAGGGATTCTTTCTTCAGGTAAAACATACATGTGGAAGCCAGAGTATGATCAATCGTGTGATCGGTAGACGTATTCAAATATGTCTCAGTTCTCGTCCCCTGGTACTCGGGTGCACATTCCAGACACTTTACTAACGCTCTCCCGACTTGGAAAGTCAGTGCCTTTAACCTCCTGTTTGGCCCAGTTTGCAATTTCTGCAGAAGATGAACAGGAATAGGGAGAACCAATGAGAGACTAGCTGGAGGTGTCTGGACGGGTAAATTTAACTCTCATTTCCCACCAGCAAGAGGAATTAACCTAAAGCTCAGCGTGCCGTACCGGAACCAGATTAGGGCCTGAAGCAATCCTGCGGTATTGCGGCCAGCTCACAAGAAAGCGAGTTGAAGAAAGGAGCTCAGGGGCACTCTAATTCACAAACCTGCAGAGTTATAAATGACAGCTATCGTCCAAAAATATACTGAAGTAAGGCTGCCAAGAGGACTTGAAAGCGGGGCAGAATTGCAGGAAACCGATTTCCGGAGGTAGACTGGAATTGCATTTAAAGCATAGGAAAAGAGGCAGAACTTCGACAATGATGCACTTGGCCAAAAAGGGCGTATGCGTTCTTTCCTGAATATATTCAGTAAAAAACGCATACGCCCTTTTTGGCCAACCAAGCAAGCTTGCAAAGGAAATCTACACTACAATGAAGTCTCTCTTCCCCCTGGTCAAAAGGGCCATCTGAAAAAAGTGTAAAATCCAGAAAGGCAGGACAGGCCATGGAGAACTGGGAGCCTTGTTATGCTGATGGGCGGGATGTAAATTGCCAACAGCCACTCGGGAGAAGTGTATGGTGTTTCCTGAAACATCTAAAAAACAAAGCAACAGAGCCTAGGGCACTTCCACTTATGGTCCTATAGCTTAGGGAAATTAAATCAAAAACACACAGCCACCCCAAAGTTTGGGACGGCTCTGTTTAAAAGAACCTCGTTTACGGTACAAGTTCATTATCGCAGAAAGCGAAAAATGGATAAAGAAATTGTGGTACTTACGTACAATGCAATATCACTCAGCAATGACATCTATGTCATCAGGCCCGTAGCAGCATAATGAGTGGATTCAGGTATGATGATTCTAACTGAAATAAGTCACACAGAAAAAGAAACATCATAAGATATCACTAATACAGGGAATGTCAACTTGGCTACACAGGAACTGGATTAGAAAACAGAACAGGGTCTCAAATTTAGAAAACAAACTTATGTTTGCTTAAGGGGAAAGGTGAGTTGGGGTGCTGCATAAAACCAGAGATTTAAATGAGCACAGATAAAGTTCCTTAAGCCAAATATGTAATAGACAAGAGCTACTCCTTGCTCAACGAAATGGACTCAACACCCCATATTAAACGCCTAAGAATGTACCTGACTAGTAAGTATCTTAAAACCTATGGATTGCTATGTCTCTGAAAGAGAATCAAGCATGTCTACAGGGGCATAAACGCAGCAGTGATAAGATTGGAGAGGTTCGGTGAGCAAATGAAGAACCTTTGAAGTCATATTGCATGGTACCCATTCCATGGGTCTCAACTCACCAGGTTTAAGGGATTCTTTCTTCAGGTAAAACATACATGTGGAAGCCAGAGTATGATCAACCGTGTGATCGGGAGACGTGTTCAAATATATCTGAGTTTTCGTCCCCTGGTACTCGGGTGCACATTCCAGACGCTTTACTAACGCTCTCCCGACTTGGAGAGTCAGTGCCTTTAACCTCCTGTTTGGCCCAGTTTGCAATTTCTGCAGAAGATGAACAGGAATAGGGAGAACCAATGAGAGACTAGCTGGAGGTGTCTGGACGGGTAAATTTAACTCTCATTTCCCACCAGCAAGAGGAATTAACCTAAAGCTCAGCGTGCCGTACCAGAACCAGATTAGGGCCTGAAGCAATCCTGCGGTATTGCGGCCAGCTCACAAGAAAGCGAGTTGAAGAAAGGAGCTCAGGGGCACTGTAATTCACAAACCTGCAGAGTTATAAATGACAGCTATCGTCCAAAAATATACTGAAGTAAGGCTGCCAAGAGGACTTGAAAGCGGGGCAGAATTGCAGGAAACCGATTTCCGGAGGTAGACTGGAATTGCATTTAAAGCATAGGAAAAGAGGCAGAACGTCGACAATGATGCACTTGGCCAAAAAGCGCGTATGCGTTCATTCCTGAATATATTCAGTAAAAAACGCATACGCCCTTTTTGGCCAACCAAGCAAACTTGCAAAGGAAATCTGCACTACAATGAAGTCTCACTTCCCCCCGGTCAAAAGGGCCATCTGAAAAAAGTGTAAAATCCAGAAAGGCAGGACAGGCCATGGAGAACTGGGAGCCTTGTAATGCTGATGGGCGGGATGTAAATTGCCAACAGCCACTCGGGAGAAGTGTATGGTGTTTCCTGAAACATCTAAAAAACAAAGCAACAGAGCCTAGGGCACTTCCACTTATGGTCCTATAGCTTAGGGAAATTAAAATCCAAAAGACACAGCCACCCCAAAGTTTGGGACGGCTCTGTTTACAAGAACCTTGGGTACGGAACAAGTTCAATATCGCAGAAAGTGAAAAATGGATAAAGAATTTGTGGTACTTACGTAGAATGCAATATCACTCAGCAATGAAATCTATGTCATCAGGCCCATAGCAGCATGATGAGTGGATTCAGGTATGATGATTCTAACTGAAATAAGTCACACAGAAAAAGAAACATCATAAGATGTCACTAATACACGGAATAGAACCTTGGCTACACAGGAACTGAATTCCAAAACAGAACAGGGTCTCAAATTTAGAAAACCAACTTATGCTTGC
>NW_026043980.1:0-69982 GCF_937001465.1 Orcinus orca
TAAGTCACACAGAAATAGAAATATCATAAGACATCACTAATACACGGAATGTAAACTTGGCTACACAGGAACTGGAAAACAAAACAGAACAGGGTCTCAAATGTAGAAAACCAACTTATGCTTGCTTAAGGGGAAAGGTGAGTTGGGGTGCTGCATAAAACCAGAGATTGAAATGAGCACAGATAAAGTTCCTTAAGCCAAATATGGAATAGACAAGAGCTACTCCTTGCTCAACGAAATGGACTCAACACCCCATATTAAACGCCTAAGAATGTACCTGACTAGTAAGTATCTTAAAACCTATAGATTGCGATGTCTCTGGAAGAGAATCAAGCGTGTGTAAAGGGGCACAAACGCAGCAGTGATAGTATTGGAGAGGTTCGGTGAGCAAATGAAGACCCTTTGAAGTCATATTACATGGTACCCATTCCATGGGTCTCAACTCTCCAGGATTAAGGGATTCTTCCTTCAGCTAAAACATGCATGTGGAACCCAGAGTATGATCAACCGTGTGATCGGGAGACGTGTTCAAATATGTCTCAGTTTTCGTCCCCTGGTACTCGGGTGCAACATTCCAGATGCTTTACTCACACTCTCCTGACGTGGAGGGTCAGTGCCTTTAACCTCCTGTTTGGCCCAGTTTGCAATTTCTGAGGAAGATGAACAGGAATAGCGAGAACCAATGAGAGACTAGCCGGAGGTGTCTGGACTGGCAAATTTAACTCTCATTTCCCACCAGGAAGAGGAATTAACCAAAGGCTCAGCGTGCCGTGCCGGAACCAGATTAGGGCGTGAAGCAATCCTGCGGTGTTGTGGCCGGCTCACAAGAAAGCGAGTTGAAGAAAGGAGCTCAGGGGCACTGTAATTCACAAACCTGCAGAGTTATAAATGACAGCTATCGTCCAAAAATATACTGAAGTAAGGCTGCCAAGAGGACTTGAAAGCGGGGCAGAATTGCAGGAAACCGATTTCAGGAGGTAGACTGGAATTGTATTTAAAGCATAGGAAAAGAGGCAGAACGTCGACAATGATGCACTTGGCCAAAAAGGGCGTACGCGTTTTTTCCTGAATATATTCAGGAAAAAACGCGTACGCCCTTTTTGGCCAACCAAGCAAGCTTGCAAAGGAAATCTGCACTACAATGAAGTCTCACTTCCCCCCGGTCAAAAGGGCCATCTGAAAAAAGTGTAAAATCCAGAAAGGCAGGACAGGCCATGGAGAACTGGGAACCTTGTTATGCTGATGGGCGGGATGTAAATTGCCAACAGCCACTTGGGAGAAGTGTATGGTGTTTCCTGAAACATCTAAAAAACAAAGCAACAGAGCCTAGAGCACTTTCACTTATGGTCCTATAGCTTAGGGAAATTAAAATCAAAAAGACACAGTCACCCCAAAATTTGGGACGGCTCTGTTTACAGGAACCTCTTCTGTAGCACAAGTTAAATATGCCAGAGAGCAAATAATGGATAAAGAAGTTGCGGTACTTACGTACAACAGTATACCTCTCAGCAATGAAAACTATGTCACCAGGCCCGTACCAGCATAATGAGTGGATTGAGGCACGGTGATTCTAAGTGAAAAAAGTGACACAGAAAAAGAAACATCATAAGGTATCACTAATACATGGAATGTGAACTTGGCTACACATGAACTGAATTACAAAACAGAACAGGGTCTCATGTTTAGAAAACCAACTTATGCTTGCTTTTAAGGGGGAAGGTGAGTTGGGGTGCTGCATAAAACCAGAGTTTGAAATTAGCACAGATAGCGTTCCATAAGCTAAATATGGAATAGACAAGACCTACCCCTTGCTCAAGGAAATGGACTCAACAATGAGGTATCACCTCACACCTGGTAGAATGGGCATCATCAGAAAATCTACAAACAAAAAATCCTGGAAAGGGTGTGGAGAAAAGGAACCCTCTTCCACTATTGTTGGGAATATAAATTGATACAGTCACTATGGAGAACAATATGGAGTTTCTTAAGAAACTAACAGTAGAATTACCATAGGCTACAGCAATCCCAGTTCTGGACATATACCCAGACAAAACCATAAATCAAAAAGAGACATTCACCGCAATGTTCATTGCCTCACTCTTTACAATATCGAGGTAATGGAAGCAACCTAAATGCCCACAGACAGACGAATGCATAAAGCTGTGGTACATATATAAAATGGAATATTACTAAGCCATGAAAAGGAATGAAATTGGGTTTTGTAGAGATGTCGATGGATCTAGAGACTGTCATACAGAGTGAAGTAAGTCAGAAAGAGAAAAACAAATCTTGTATATTCATGCATATATGTGGAACCTAGAAAAACTGTACAGATTAACCATTTTGCAAGGCATAAATAGAGCAACAGATGTAGACAACAAACGTATGGACAACAAGGGGGGAAAGCTGTTGGGACGGTGGTGGTGGGAGGAGTTGAGAGACTGGGATTGGCCTGTATACACTTATATGTATAAAATAGATAACCAATAAGAACCTGCTGTATAAAAATATAAAATAAAATTCAAAATTAAAAAGAAAATTTAAAAAATAAAACAGAAAAAACAATTATTCCCTTCACATACATGTATTTATATGAATAAATTATTTCCATGTTTATATCTGTAAATACAAAAAAGAGGAATAAAATCTACCTTGAACCAAAAACGAAAAAGAGAAAAAAAACACAGAACCCACCAGTTCCACAGAGGAAAACCGTATCAGGGCACTTGCTCCAGTTGTAAACAATTCTGAAGTTGGTCAGTGGTGGGGAATCGTCTCCCATTCAGCCAGCAGGCCTCACGCAACAAGCGTCCTCATTGCAAAGCTGGGGCACCGTGCCGAGGCATCTGTGAGTAAACGTGAGCTGAGCCCCAGGCCAGTTGCTGCTGAACTATTCCCACCCGTCCCAGGTAAAACACCTGAATATATACAAGGACTTGAAAGCCTAGAGGAAGGGCCATAGAGCCACACGAGTGACAGCATGCCGGCCGACTTGGTGCCTGCAGGCCAGCCAGGATGGTCCTGGCCCTGGGTGCTCTTCTGGAAGATTTCCATTTCCCTGCCTGAGATACCCGTCCTGTCCCTGCCCCCACTGCTTTTTTCCTTCCCCACCTCTGCCCAGGGAGAAATTCCAGCAGCAGGTATGGGTGACACATCCTCTTCTTTAGCAGGTGGCAGCCTGGCAACTGCTGCAGAAAGTCCAGCAGAGCCCCGCTCACACTGGGCCACCCACAAAGCCGTGGCCTCTCACTCCCTCCCACCAGCCCAGCCCCGAGACTGCTGACAGGGCAGAGAAAATGGCGTCAGGCACGGCTGCAGGGGCTCTTGCTGCCTGGAGTGGTATTTATATTGATCTCAACCCAGGCACACCTGGGGAGGGCTGGCCGGCACGGTAAGGCTGCCCAGGTCAGCCAATCATCACCCCTCAGGGGCTCACAGTTGCAGAAAATGGAACTTGCTGAACCGGCCAGGTCCAAGGAACAGGTGTGGGCTCCTGAGAGTCAGGATAGACAAGGGGCTGCAGCTTTGGCTTGTTTTCTAATCATTTTATCTGGCCCATGAGTGGGAGACAACTTCAAGAAAACCCTCTCCTAATGAGAGGAACCCAGGAGTCAGGGAGAGGAGGGGTGGGTGGTGGTTGGAGACAGAGGCCTGGTGCCCCGGGTGCAGTGGAAGTCTCTGGAAGACCAGGTGGAGGGAGGCCGCACAGAGTGATGCCCAGGGTCACAGACCTGTCGCAGCTGCTGTTTGTTACTTCAAGTCCTGCTCTGAGGTGCTCTGTGTCAGCTCTGAGCGACAGGTGAGCTGGGGGTGCTCTGTAATGAGGGCTATGTGCACAGTTCCTGTGTGCCCAGCCCTGCCACGGTACCTGCAAGGGTAGCTCTGTATCCTGGGAGGGGCCTGACCACGAGAGCCCCGTGGGCTGGGGTGGGGGTGGGGTACCTGCCCAGGTGAGCTCCATATTCTGGGATTGGTCTGACCACGAGAGCCCCATGGGCTGCTGGGGACCTGGTAAAGGATGTCAGGACAGTCAGTGAAGCCACCGAGGATATACCTCCAGCTGCTCCTAATTCCTACACCCTGCTGGTCATTCTACCAACCACCAGGACATGGTATTCTGTATTAGTCTTCAATGATGCCTTCTTTTGTATTCCATTAGTCCCAGAGTCACAAGAAATTTTGGCATGTGAGTGGCAGGACTCAACATACAACTAAAACAATACTTCTGGGCCCTCTTGCCCCAAGGGTGCAAAAATTCCCACACCATCTTTGGGGAAATCTTAGCTAAAGACCTAAAAGTTCTACCTCTGGAAAAGGAAATCCTCCTTCAGTACGCAGACGACATTCTGATCGCCAGCCCTACTAAGGAGGCCTCTGAACTACCAAGCCAATAAAGGATAGAAGTTGTCCAAGAAAAAGCTCAAATATCACAGACTGCGGTGACCTGCCTGGGCTTCATTCTCACAGAAGGTCGGAGAAGCCCATCCCAGGAAAGGGAAGAAACCATTTTCAGCCTTACCCCTTTCTAAAACTAGAAGACAGCTTACGGGTTCCTGGGGAGGCCAGGGTTTGCTGCTTCTGGATCCCTAACTACAGTCTACTAGCTGGGCCTCTATATGAAACACTGAAAGGAAAAGATGATGATCCTTTTGAATAGAATCCAGAAGTGGCCTTTCAAGAATGGAAAGAGCAGTCAATTCAGACCCTTGCCCTGGAACTCCCTAATTTAGCTAAACCCTTTGACCTTTACATTCCCGGTGAAAGGCGAATCGCCATTGGAGAATTAGTGCAAAAACTGGGACCACTTGAAATGGAACAATGCAAGAATGCCATCCAGGTAGGATAAACTACGGTCACCAAGGGGTTTGGCCCACTGCCACATCTGGCCAAGATACTGGCGGTATCTAAAAACCTGGAAATCAGCAGCCCAAAAGGCCACCTCCCTCCTAAGGGAAAAGGACCCCACGTGGTGATCCTAACCACCAACCATGCCCTGAAGTTGCAGGGTTTGCTCCGTGGGCACACCAACCTCGAGTGAGGAGGTCCTCCAACTCCAACATCCAGAGAGATAACCGGGGGCAACAGGGCACCATGACGACTCGTGTGAACATCACTTGACCTGGAGTTTCTCTCATAAAACAACAAGAGTGTGTCCCAAAAGAGTAGACTACTGCTTGCAGGACTTACTGCAACCAGAGGGGAGCTAATAATCTTGGCAGGGGAACCGTATATCACACTGTCACCATAGAAAAGCCTACAGACACCGTGATGATGGTGGCCAATATGACCGGCTGGACTCCTGTTTACTTCAAAAGGCTGTTGACTCAGTGGCCATCATGGTCCTTGATCACCACTGACCCTGGACTGTCTGGGAGTTGAGCGGGCAGGGCTCTGACACCTGGTGCTGTTTGTACGTTAATTCAGGGGCCTAATTGAAGAAAGCGCAGACTACTGGTCAGAGCATCTAGGCTGGCAGAAACGGTCAGCCTAAGGTGGCCAAACAAATGTGGGGTGGGGTGAAACCGGCCCCCACAGCGTCTCTGCACATCTCTTTCCTGGACCCTTAAAGGTCATTAGAATCTATAACACTTCCAATGCTGGTGCTCAGGTGGACGAGCAGGGAGGCAGGGGGCCTGGGGACAATCAACGTCACCTGGAGGCTGCTGGGGAGAAGCTCTGACCCTCGCCCCCGGGTATGAGGGCTCCCAACTCAGCACTCAGCAGTTACAGAAGAAGGGTCTGCACCCTCAGCACTCCAAGTATGAGGAACGGGACAAAAGGCAGAGGAGGGGTTTGTCCCCAGCAAAGCCCATTAAAAATCCCTGGGAGATAAAAATAGAATCTGGGCAATAAAGTCAAGTCTAACCTTTTTTATCCTTTGTGCTTTGTCTAATTTCATGTGCTCCTAGGGTCCCGCATGCAGAGGTTCCACACCCGGCACTTCAGACCAGATTTCCTAGTGCAGAATGGCTGGGTCGACACCTCAGCTCCTGGGGCCCAGTGCAAACTCCGCAATATAGAGCCTGAGCTGCAGCCAACCCGGCCCTCGAGAGCTCCGCCCCCTCCCTCCCACTGACTCTGACAGGATCTCTACACAGCAGCCCAGCCCACAGCCCACGGGGTAGTGCATGCTCTCACCTCTCCATTCTCTGATCAAAATATAAAGTTTCCTTTGCTTGTGAACCAAACTCAGTCTCGATCTTTTGGCCCCAATGACACTGGGCAGGGGGACACTTGTTGGGGTCCACTCTGGAGGATCAGTAACAGAAATTGAGACTATTGTAACCTCAATGAACAGATGTGTGAGCCAAACTGTAGTTAACATAGAACAGTGTATAAGGCTCGGGTAAAATAAGATGTTTCTAACACTTCCAGTTGATATTTCCATCACTTTATTATAAGCAAGTTCAGTGAAAAGGTTTGTCTTATTTGTCAGGTCAATATTAGAGAAACGAAGTGATTTCTTTCCAAGGATGTACATCTAATAATCTTGGTTAAAGCTTCAATCTTGTTTTAAATGCTTTTCCATTGAAAATGATACCTCTCTTTCAGCTCCCCCATTTCTGAGAAGTATAAAATCTTATAATTTATTATTACCAAAGGGGAAAGGTGGGAGGAGGGATAAATTAACAGTTTGGGATTAACACATACACACTGCTATGTATAAAATAGATCATCAACAAGGAACTACTGTATAGCACAGGGAACTACACTCAACATTTTGCAATAACCTATAAGGGGAAATAATCTGAAAAAGAATAGATATTTTTATTGACATCATCTATCAATGACAGTTAAAGTGTAACCTAAGGGAAGCTGGTGGTGAGTGCTTCTGACCCTGAAGACTTCAATCATCTAAAGTTTGGACTCTGCCTACTTCCCAAGGCCCTTAATGAACATATGTGTAGCCGTAGCTTAAAAAATTCCCCAGTTTGGGTTTCGGGGAGACACTGATTTTGAAAAAGCCCTGGTGTTCTCCTTACATGAATGGGACTCTTCCTACTGCTAAAACATGTCTGTCACACCCAGAGGATGGTATACCGTCTGATCGGGAAGAGTTTGGAAAAGGCATCTCATCTCCTCATCTCCTGGTGCTCGGGTTCACCCCTCCAGCGTCTTTACTAACAGTCTCCCCACTTGGAGAGGTCAGCACTGTCAACATCCTGTTGCGTACAGTTTGGAATTTGTCCAGAGGATGAAGCGGAAGGATGAGGAACAATGAGAGACAAGTCCTAGGTGTTCAGACAGGCACATGTCACTCTAATTTCCAATCAGGAAGACGAATTGACCAAAGGCTAGGGTTGCCCATGGAAACAGTGTAGGGCTTGAGGAAATCCCACTGCTTTGTGACCAGTTCCCATAAACACAAGTTGAACAATGGAACTCAGGGGCAGTAAAATTCATGAAACTGCAGAGTTGAAAATATCCATCACTGAAAAATGTCTTGAGGAAAGTCAGAGAAAAGGACTTGTAAGCAAGGGAGAATGGCAGGAAAGGGATTTGAGGAGGTAGAAAGGACTCGCCATTAAGCACAAGAAAAGGAGCTGAACATTGCCAACATTGCAGTTGGCCAAAAATGGTGTATGCGTTTTTTTCTGTATATATTCAAGAAAAGGGCATACACTTTTTTAGCCAACCAAACAGGTGGGCACTGGAAGTCAATACTACAAAAGACATCACTTCGCATCAGTCAGAAGAGCCATCCTCATAAAGCGTAAACAACAGAAATGCAGGACAGGGCAAGGAGAAGAGGGAGCCCTGTGAGACTTATAGTGGAAATGTATATTGCCAACGGCCGTTCTGGAGAAGTGTATTGTGTTTACTAAGGCATCTAAAAAATGAGCTACAGAGCATAGGGCACTTGCACTCATGGGCGTATATCTTGGGAAAAACAAAAATCGAGAGGACACAGACACCCCAATGTTTACCCCCTCTCTGTTTAAAAGATCCTCAACTAGGATATAACTTAAATGTCTCTGGAGGGAAAAAATGGATAGAGATGTGGTACTTAGGTAGAGTAGAATATTATTCAGCCTGGAAATCAATGAAATATGGCCAGTTGTAACAACTCCGGAGGAGTTACATATGATCTTTCTAAGTGACATAATTCAAAAAGAAAAAGACACATATCATAAGATATCACTTAAAGGTGGAATCCAAAATGGCTACACATGAAATAAATTACAAAACAAAAACATAGTCAAATATGTAGAAAACACGCATAAGGCTGCTAAACGGGAAAGGTGGGGAGGGGTGAGGCATCATCCAGGAGGTTGAAATTAGCAAAGATACCATTCCAAATACCAAACTGATAATCAACAAGGCCTACACGGTAGCTAAAAGAACTGCACTCAGCACACTCAAGTCACCGGAAAAGAATATATACGACTGGTAAGAATCTGAAAAAGAATTTACTGATGTCTCTCTGTACGTGAATCAAGTGGATGTACAGCAGCAAGAAACAGAGCTTTGAAAATCAGCTGTAACCAATATAGTAATAAATTGAAAAAAATAAACGACAGAGAGACAGAGAAAACCTCTTACAACTTTTCCTCAGGGACGGTGATGCAACATGGATTGAACACATCTAGACCCACAGCAGGATGAGACATAAGGCTGGAAACTGTGTGCACTAAGAGAAATGTGAGGTTGGGTGAGGAAATGCACACCCTTTAAAGTAATACTACCTGGTACCCATTCAATGGGTCCCAAATCTGCAGGTTCAAGGGATCTTCCTACAGCTAAAACATGCATGGAAAACCCAGAGGACTGTACACCATGTGATCGGGAGATGTGTCTAAAATGCAGCTCATTTATCCTCTCCTGGTGCTCCTGTTCACCATTCCAGCCACGTTACTTAGAATCTCCCCACTTGGAGAATCAGCACATTTCAACTTCTGTTTCACACATTTTGCAAATTGTGAGGAGGATGAACGGGAAGAGGGGGAACCAATGAGAGAATAGTTGTAGGGGTTTGGACGGGCACATATCACTCTAATTTCCCATTAAGAATAAGAATTGAAAAAAGGCTCAGCCCGCCTCGCCGGAGCCAAAATAGGGCCTGAAGCAATCCTGCGGGTTTGAGGCCAGCTCACAAAAGAGCAACTTAAAAAATGGAGCTCAGGGTCACTGCAATTCACAAACCTGCAGAGTTATAAATGACAGCTATCGTCCAAAAATATACTGAAGTAAGGCTGCCAAGAGGACTTGAAAGCGGGGCAGAATTGCAGGAAACCGATTTCAGGAGGTACACTGGAATTGCATTTAAAGCATAGGAAAAGAGGCAGAACGTCGACAATGATGCACTTGGCCAAAAAGTGCGTATGCGTTTTTTCCTGAATATATTCAGGAAAAAACGCATATGCCCTTTTTGGCCAACATAGCAAGCTTGCAAAGGAAATCTGCACTACAATGAAGTCTCACTTCCCCCCGGTCAAAAGGGCCATCTGAAAAAAGTGTAAAATCCAGAAAAGCAGGACAGGCCATGGAGTTCTGGGAGCCTTGTTATGCTGATGGGCGGGATGTAAATTGCCAACAGCCACTCGGGAGAAGTGTATGGTGTTTCCTGAAACATCTAAAAAACAAAGCAACAGAGCCTAGGGCAGTTCCACTTATGGTCCTATAGCTTAGGGAAATTAAAATCAAAAAGACACAGCCACCCCAAAGTTTGGGACGGCTCTGATTACAAGAACCTCGTTTACGGTACAAGTTCAATATCGCAGAAAGTGAAAAATCATAAAGAAGTTGTGGTACTTACGTACAATGCAATATCACTCAGCAATGAAATCTATGTCATCAGGCCCGTAGCAGCATAATGAGTGGATTCAGGTATGATGATTCTAACTGAAATAAGTCACACAGAAAAAGAAACATCATAAGATGTCAAAAATACATGGAATGTAAACTTGGCTACACAGGAAGTGGATTACAAAACAGAACAGGGTCTCAAATGTAGAAAACCAACTTATGCTTGCTTAAGAGGAAAGGTGAGTTGGGGTGCTGCATAAAACCAGAGATTGAAATGAGCACAGATAAAGTTCCTTAAGCCAAATATGTAATAGACAAGAGCTACTCCTTGCTCAACGAAATGCACTCAACACCCCATATTAAACGCCTAAGAATGTACCTGACTAGTAAGTATCTTAAAACCTATGGATTGGGCTTCACTTGTGGCGCAGTGGTTGAGAGTCCGCCTGCCGATGCAGGGGACATGTGTTCGTGCCTCGGTCCGGGAAGATCCCACATGCCGCGGGGCGGCTGGGCCCGTGAGCCATGGCCGCTGAGCCTGCGCGTCCGGAGCCTGTGCTCCGCAACGGGAGAGGCCACAGGAGTGAGAGGTCCAAGTACCGCAAAAAAAAAAAAAAAAAAAAAAAAAAACCTATGGATTGCTATGTCTCCGAAAGAGAATCAAGCGTGTGTACAGGGGTATAAACGCAGCAGTGATAGGATTGGAGAGGTTCGGTGAGCAAATGAAGACCCTTTGAAGTCATATTGCACGGTACCCATTCCACGGGTCTCAACTCTCCAGGTTTAAGGGATTCTTCCTACAGCTAAAACATGCATGTGGAACCCAGAGTATGATCAACCGTGTGATCGGGAGACGTGTTCCAGTATGTCTCAGTTCTCATCCCCTGGTACTCGGGTGCAACATTCCAGATGCTTTACTAACACTCTCCCGACTTGGAGAGTCAGTGCCTTTAACCTCCTGTTTGGCCCAGTTTGCAATTTCTGCGGAAGATGAACAGGAATAGGGAGAACCAATGAGAGACTAGCTGGAGGTGTCTGGACGGGCAAATTTAACTCTCATTTCCGACCAGGAAGAGGAATTAACCAAAGGCTCAGCGTGCCGTGCCGGAACCAGATTAGGGCCTAAAGCAATCGTGCGCTGTTGCGGCCAGCTCACAAGAAAGCGAGTTGAAGAAAGGAGCTCAGGGGCACTGTAATTCACAAACCTGCAGAGTTATAAATGACAGCTATCGTCCAAAAATATACTGAAGTAAGGCTGCCAAGAGGTCTTGAATGCAGGGCAGAATTTCAGGAAACCGATTTCAGGAGGTAGACTGGAATTGCATTTAAAGCATAGGAAAAGACGCAGAACGTCCACAATGATGCACTTGGCCAAAAAGGGCGTATGCGTTTTTTCCTGAATATATTCAGGAAGAAAAGCATACGCCCCTTTTGGCCAACCAAGCAAGCTTGCAAAGGAAATCTGCACTACAATGAAGTCTCACTTCCCCCCGGTCAAAGGGGGCATCTGAAAAAAGTGTAAAATCCAGAAAGGCAGGACAGGCCATGGAGAACTGGGAGCCTTGTTATGCTGATGGGCGGGATGTAAATTGCCAACAGCCACTGGGGAGAAGAGTATGGTGTTTCCTGAAACATCTAAAAAACAAAGCAACAGAGCCTAGGGCACTTCCACTTATGGTCCTATAGCTTAGGGAAATTAAAATCAAAAAGACACAGCCACCCCAAAGTTTGGGATGGCTCTGTTTACAAGAACCTCGTTTACGGTACAAGTTCAATATCGCAGAAAGTGAAAACTGGATAAAGAAGTTGTGGTACTTACGTACAATGCAATATCACTCAGCAATGAAATCTATGTCATCAGGCCCGTAGCAGCATAATGAGTGGATTCAGGTATGATGATTCTAACTGAAATAAGTCACACAGAAAAAGAAACATCATAAGATGTCACTAATACACGGAATGTAAACTTGGCTACTCAGGAAGTGGATTACAAAACAGAACAGGGTCTCAAATTTAGAAAACCATCTTATGCTTGCTTAAGGGAAAGGAGAGTTGGCGTGCTGCATAAAACCAGAGATTGAAATGTGCACAGAGAAAGTTCTTTAAGCCAAATATGGAATAGACAAGAGCTACTCCTTGCTCAACGAAATGGACTCAACACCCCATATTAAACGCCTAAGAATGTACCTGACTAGTAAGTATCTTAAAACCTATGGATTGCTATGTCTCTGAAAGAGAATCAAGCGTGTGTACAGGGGCATAACGGCAGCAGTGATAGGATTGGAGAGGTTCGGTGAGCAAATGAAGACCCTTTGAAGTCATATTGCGTGGTACCCATTCCACGGGTCTCAACTCTCCAGGTTTAAGGGATTCTTCCTTCAGCTAAAACATGCATGTGGAACCCAGAGTATGATCAACCGTGTGATCGGGAGACTTGTTCAAATATATCTCAGTTTTCGTCCCCTGGTACTCGGGTGCAACATTTCAGATGCTTTACTAACACTCTCCCGACTTGGAGAGTCAGTGCCTTTAACCTCCTGTTTGGCCCAGTTTGCAATTTCTGCGGAAGATGAACAGGAATAGGGAGAACCAATGAGAGACTAGCTGGAGGTGTCTGGACGGGCAAATTTAACTCTCATTTCCCACCAGGAAGAGGAATTAACCAAAGGCTCAGCGTGCCGTGCCGGAACCAGATTAGGGCCTGAAGCAATCCTGCGGTGTTGCGGCCAGCTCACAAGAAAGCGACTTGAAGAAAGGAGTTCAGGGGCACTGTAATTCACAAACCTGCAGAGTTATAAATGACAGCTATCGTCCAAAAATATACTGAAGTAAGGCTGCCAAGAGGACATGAACGCGGGGCAGAATTGCAGGAAACCCATTTCAGGAGGTAGACAGGAATTGCTTTTAAAGCATAGGAAAAGAGGCAGAACGTCCACAATGATGCACTTGGCCAAAAAGTGCGTATGCGTTTTTTCCTGAATATATTCAGGAAAAAACGCATACGCCTTTTTTGGCCAACCAAGCCAGCTTGCAAAGGAAATCTGCACTACAATGAAGTCTCACTTCCCCCTGGTCAAAAGGGCCATCTGAATAAAGTGTAAAATCCAGAAAGGCAGGACAGGCCATGGAGAACTGGGAGCCTTGTTATGCTGATGGGCGGGATGTAAATTGCCAACAGCCACTGGGGAGAAGTGTATGGTGTTTCCTGAAACATCTAAAAAACAAAGCAACAGAGCCTAGGGCACTTCCACTTATGGTCCTATAGCTTAGGGAAATTAAAATCAAAAAGACACAGACACCCCAAACTTTGGGACGGCTCTGTTTACAAGAACCTCGTTTACGGTACAAGTTCAATATCGCAGAAAGTGAAAAATGGATAAAGAAGTTGTGGTACTTACGTACAATGCAATATCACTCAGCAATGAAATCTATGTCATCAGGCCCGTAGCAGCATAATGAGTGGATCCAGGTATGATGATACTAACTGAAATAAGTCAGACAGAAAAAGAAACATCATAAGATATCACTAATACACGGAATGTAAACTTGGCTACACAGGAACTGGATTACAAAACAGAAGAGGGTCTCAAATTTAGAAAAATAACTTATGCTTGCTTAAGGGGAAAGGTGAGTTGGGGTGCTGCATAAAACCAGACATTGAAATGAGCACAGATAAAGTTCCTTAAACCAAATATGGAATAGACAAGAGCTACTCCTTGCTCAACGAAATGGACTAAACACCCCATATTAAACGCCTAAGAATGTACCTGACTAGTAAGTATCTTAAAACCTATGGATTGCTATGTCTCTGAAAGAGAATCAAGAATGTGTACAGTGGCATAAACGCAGCAGTGATAGGATTGGAGAGGTTCGGTGGGCAAATGAAGACCCTTTGAAGTCATATTGCATGGTACCCATTCCACGGGTCTCAACTCTCCAGGATTAAGAGATTCTTCCTTCAGCTAAAACATGCATGTGGAACCCAGAGTATGATCAACCATGTGATCGGGAGACGTGTTCAAATATGTCTCAGTTTTCATCCCCTGGTACTCGGGTGCAACATTCCAGACGCTTTACTAACACTCTCCCGACTTGGAGAGTCAGTGCCTTTAACCTCCTGTTTGGCCCAGTTTGCAATTTCTGCGGAAGATGAACAGGAATAGGGAGAACCAATGAGAGACTAGCTGGAGGTGTCTGGACAGGCAAATTTAACTCTCATTTCCCACCAGGAAGAGGAATTAACCAAATGCTCAGCGTGCCGTGCCGGAACCAGATTAGGGCCTGAAGCAATCCTGCGGTGTTGCGGCCAGCTCACAAGAAAGCGAGTTGAAGAAAGGAGCTCAGGGGCACTGTAATTCACAAACCTGCAGAGTTATAAATGACAGCTATCCTCCAAAAACATACTGAAGTAAGGCTGCCAAGAGGACTTGAAAGCGGGGCAGAATTGCAGGAAACCGATTTCAGGAGGTAGACTGGAATTGCATTTAAAGCATAGGAAAAGAGGCAGAACGTCCACAATGATGCACTTGGCCAAAAAGGGCGTATGCGTTTTTTCATGAATATATTCAGGAAGAAACGCATACGCCCTTTTTGGCCAACCAAGCAAGCTTGCAAAGGAAATCTGCACTACAATGAAGTCTCACTTCCCCCCGGTCAAAAGGGCCATCTGAAAAAAGTGTAAAATCCAGAAAGGCAGGACAGGCCATGGAGAACTGGGAGCCTTGTTATGCTGATGGGCGGGATGTAAATTGCCAACAGCCACTGGGGAGAAGTGTATGGTGTTTCCTGAAACATCTAAAAAACAAAGAAACAGAGCCTAGGGCACTTCCACTTATGGTCCTATAGCTTAGGGAAATTAAAATCAAAAAGACACAGCCACCCCAAAGTTTGGGACGGCTCAGATTACAAGAACCTCCTTTATGGTACAAGTTAAATATCGCAGAAAGTGAAAAATGGATAAAGAAGTTGTGGTACTTACGTACAATGCAATATCACTCAGCAATGAAATCTATGTCATCAGGCCCGTATCAGCATAATGAGTGGATTCAGGTATGATGATTCTAACTGAAATAAGTCACACAGAAAAAGAAACATCATAAGATATCACTAATACACGGAATGTAAACTTGGCTACACAGGAACTGGATTACAAAACAGAAGAGGGTCTCAAATTTAGAAAACCAACTTATGCTGGCTTAAGGGGAAAGGTGAGTTGGGGTGCTGCATAAAACCAGAGATTGAAATGAGCACAGATAAAATTCATTAAACCAAATATGGAATAGACAAGAGCTACTCCTTGCTCAACGAAATGGACTCAACACCCCATATTAAACGCCTAAGAATGTACCTGACTAGTAAGTATCTTAAAACCTATGGATTGCTATGTCTCTGAAAGAGAATCAAGCGTGTGTAAAGGGGCATAAACGCAGCAGTGATAGGATTGGAGAGGTTCGGTGAGCAAATGAAGACCCTTTGAAGTCATATTGCATGGTACACATTCCACGGGTCTCAACTCTCCAGGATTAAGGGATTCTTCCTTCAGCTAAAACATGCATGTGGAACCCAGACTATGATCAACCGTGTGATCGGGAGACGTGTTCAAGTATGTCTCAGTTCTCGTACCCTGGAACTCGGGTGCAACATTCCAGACGCTTTACTAACACTCTCCCGACTTGGAGAGTCAGTGCCTTTAACCTCCTGTTTGGCCCAGTTTGCAATTTCTGCGGAAGATGAACAGGAATAGGGAGAACCAATGAGAGACTAGCTGGAGGTGTGTGGACGGGCAAATTTAACTCTCATTTCCCACCAGGAAGAGGAATTAACCAAAGGCTCAGCGTGCCGTGCCGGAACCAGATTAGGGCCTGAAGCAATCCTGTGGTGTTGCGGCCAGCTCACAAGAAAGCGAGTTGAAGAAAGGAGCTCGGGGCACTGTAATTCACAAACCTGCAGAGTTATAAATGACAGCTATCGTCCAAAAATATACTGAGGTAAGGCTGCCAAGAGGACTTGAACGCGGGGCAGAATTGCAGGAAACCCATTTCAGGAGGTAGACTGGAATTGCATTTAAAGCATAGGAAAAGAGGCAGAACGTCCACAATGATGCACTTGGCCAAAAAGGGCGTATGCGTTTTTTCCTGAATATATTCAGGAAAAAACGCATACGCCCTTTTTGGCCAACCAAGCAAGCTTGCAAAGGAAATCTGCACTACAATGAAGTCTCACTTCCCCCGGTCAAAAGGGCCATCTGAAAAAAGTGTAAAATCCAGAAAGGCAGGACAGGCCATGGAGAACTGGGAGCCTTGTTATGCTGATGGGCGGGATGTAAATTGCCAACAGCCACTTGGGAGAAGTGTATGGTGTTTCCTGAAACATCTAAAAAACAAAGCAACAGAGCCTAGGGCATGTCCACTTATGGTCCTATAGCTTAGGGAAATTAAAATCAAAAAGACACAGCCACCCCAAAGTTTGGGACGGCTCTGTTTACAAGAACCTCATTTACGGTACAAGTTCAATATCGCAGAAAGTGAAAAATGGATAAAGAAGTTGTGGTACTTACGTACAATGCAATATCACTCAGCAATGAAATCTATGTCATCAGGCCCGTAGCAGCATAATGAGTGGATTCAGGTATGATGATTCTAACTGAAATAAGTCACACAGAAAAAGAAACATCATAAGATATCACTAATACACGGAATGTAAACTTGGCTACACAGGAACTGGATTACAAAACAGAAGGGGGTCTCAAATTTAGAAAACCAACTTATGCTGGCTTAACGGGAAAGGTGAGTTGGGGTGCTGCATAAAACCAGAGATTGAAATGAGCACAGATAAAGTTCCTTAAGCCAAATATGGAATAGACAAGAGCTACTCCTTGCTCAACGAAATGGACTCAACACCCCATATTAAACGCCTAAGAATGTACCTGACTAGTAAGTATCTTAAAACCTATGGATTGCTATGTCTCTGAAAGAGAATCAAGCGTGTGTACAGGGGCATAAACGCAGCAGTGATAGGATTGGAGAGGTTCAGTGAGCAAATGAAGACCCTTTGAAGTCATATTGCATGGTACCCATTCCACGGGTCTCAACTCTCCAGGTTTAAGGGATTCTTCCTTCAGCTAAAACATGCATGTGGAACCCAGACTATGATCAACCGTGTGATCGGGAGACGTGTTCAAATATATCTCAGTTTTCGTCCCCTGGTACTCGGGTGCAACATTCCAGATGCTTTACTAACACTCTCCCGACTTGGAGAGTCAGTGCCTTTAACCTCCTGTTTGGCCCAGTTTGCAATTTCTGCGGAAGATGAACAGGAATAGGGAGAACCAATGAGAGACTAGCTGGAGGTGTCTAGACGGGCAAATTTAACTCTCATTTCCCACCAGGAAGAGGAATTAACCAAAGGCTCAGTGGCCGTGCCGGAACCAGATTAGGGCCTGAAGCAATCCTGCGGTGTTGCGGCCAGCTCACAAGAAAGCGAGTTGAAGAAAGGAGCTCAGGGGCACTGTAATTCAAAAACCTGCAGAGTTATAAATGACAGCTATCGTCCAAAAATATACTGAAGTAAGGCTGCCAAGAGGACTTGAACGCGGGGCAGAATTGCAGGAAACCCATTTCAGGAGGTAGACTGGAATTGCATTTAAAGCATAGGAAAAGAGGCAGAACGTCCACAATGATGCACTTGGCCAAAAAGGGCGTATGAGTTTTTTCCTGAATATATTCAGGAAAAAACGCATACGCCCTTTTTGGCCAACCAAGCAAGCTTGCAAAGGAAATCTGCACTACAATGAAGTCTCACTTCCCCCCGGTCAAAAGGGCCATCTGAAAAAAGTGTAAAATCCAGAAAGGCAGGACAGGCCATGGAGAACTGGGAGCCTTGTTATGCTGATGGGCGGGATGTAAATTGCAAACAGCCACTTGAGAGAAGTGTATGGTGTTTCCTGAAACATCTAAAAAACAAAGCAACAGAGCCTAGGGCACGTCCACTTATGGTCCTATAGCTTAGGGAAATTAAAATCAAAAAGACACAGCCACCCCAAAGTTTGGGACGGCTCTGTTTACAAGAACCTCGTTTACGGTACAAGTTCAATATCGCAGAAAGTGAAAAATGGATAAAGAAGTTGTGGTACTTACGTACAATGCAATATCACTCAGCAATGAAATCTATGTCATCAGGCCCGTAGCAGCATAATGAGTGGATTCAGGTATGATGATTCTAACTGAAATAAGTCACACAGAAAAAGAAAAATCATAAGATATCACTAATACACGGAATGTAAACTTGGCTACACAAGAACTGGATTACAAAAGAGAAGAGGGTCTCAAATTTAGAAAACCAACTTATGCTGGCTTAAGGGGAAAGGTGAGTTGGGGTGCTGCATAAAACCACAGATTGAAATGAGCACAGATAAAATTCATTAAACCAAATATGGAATAGACAAGAGCTACTCCTTGCTCAACGAAATGGACTCAACACCCCATATTAAACGCCTAAGAATGTACCTGACTAGTAAGTATCTTAAAACCTATGGATTGCTATGTCTCCAAAAGAGAATCAAGCGTGTGTAAAGGGGCATAAACGCAGCAGTGATAGGATTGGAGAGGTTCGGTGAGCAAATGAAGACCCTTTGAAGTCATATTGCATGGTACACATTCCAAGGGTCTCAACTCTCCAGGATTAAGGGATTCTTCCTTCAGCTAAAAC
The DNA here is from genome assembly GCF_937001465.1 of Orcinus orca. Lineage (NCBI taxonomy): Eukaryota > Metazoa > Chordata > Mammalia > Artiodactyla > Delphinidae > Orcinus > Orcinus orca. The sequence continues at coordinate 18,454 of NW_026043980.1, forward strand.
ATGCATGTGGAACCCTGAGTATGATCAACCATGTGATCGTGAGACGTGTTCAAGTATGTCTCAGTTCTCGTACCCTGGAACTCGGGTGCAACATTCCAGACGCTTTACTATCACTCTCCCGACTTGGAGAGTCAGTGCCTTTAACCTCCTGTTTGGCCCAGTTTGCAGTTTCTGCGGAAGATGAACAGGAATAGGGAGAACAAATGAGAGACTAGTTGGAGGTGTGTGGACGGGCAAATTTAACTCTCATTTCCCACCAGGAAGAGGAATTAACCAAAGGCTCAGCGTGCCGTGCCGGAACCAGATTAGGGCCTGAAGCAATCCTGCGGTGTTGCGGCCAGCTCACAAGAAAGCGAGTTGAAGAAAGGAGCTCGGGGCACTGTAATTCACAAACCTGCAGAGTTATAAATGACAGCTATCGTCCAAAAATATACTGAGGTAAGGCTACCAAGAGGACTTGAAAGCGGGGTAGAATTGCAGGAAACCGATTTCAGGAGGTAGATTGGAATTGCATTTAAAGCATAGGAAAAGAGGCAGAACGTCCACAATGATGCACTTGGCCAACAAGTGCGTATGCGTTTTTTCCTGAATATATTCAGGAAAAAACGCATACGCCCTTTTTGGCCAACCAAGCAAGCTTGCAAAGGAAATCTGCACTACAATGAACTCTCACTTCCCCCCGGTCAAAAGGGCCATCTGAAAAAAGTGTAAAATCCAGAAAGGCAGGACAGGCCATGGAGAACTGGGAGCCTTGTTATGCTGATGGGCGGGATGTAAATTGCCAACAGCCACTCGGGAGAAGTGTATGGTGTTTCCTGAAACATCTAAAAAACAAAGCAACAGAGCCTAGGGCATGTCCACTTATGGTCCTATAGCTTAGGGAAATTAAAATCAAAAAGACACAGCCACCCCAAAGTTTGGGACTGCTCTGTTTACAAGAACCTCGTTTACGGTACAAGTTCAATATCACAGAAAGTGAAAAATGGATAAAGAAGTTGTGGTACTTACGTACAATGCAATATCACTCAGCAATGAAATCTATGTCATCAGGCCCGTAGCAGCATAATGAGTGGATTCAGGTATGATGATTCTAACTGAAATAAGTCACACAGAAAAAGAAACATCATAAGATATCACTAATACACGGAATGTAAACTTGGCTACACAGGAACTGGATTACAAAACAGAAGGGGGTCTCAAATTTAGAAAACCAACTTATGCTGGCTTAACGGGAAAGGTGAGTTGGGGTGCTGCATAAAACCAGAGATTGAAATGAGCACAGATAAAGTTCCTTAAGCCAAATATGGAATAGACAAGAGCTACTCCTTGCTCAACGAAATGGACTCAACACCCCATATTAAACGCCTAAGAATGTACCTGACTAGTAAGTATCTTAAAACCTATGGATTGCTATGTCTCTGAAAGAGAATCAAGCGTGTGTACAGGGGCATAAATGCAGCAGTGATAGGATTGGAGAGTTTCAGTGAGCAAATGAAGACCGTTTGAAGTCATATTGCATGGTACCCATTCCACGGGTCTCAACTCTCCAGGTTTAAGGGATTCTTCCTTCAGCTAAAACATGCATGTGGAACCCAGACTATGATCAACCGTGTGATCGGGAGACGTGTTCAAATATATCTCAGTTTTCGTCCCCTGGAACTCGGGTGCAACATTCCAGATGCTTTACTAACACTCTCCCGACTTGGAGAGTCAGTGCCTTTAACCTCCTGTTTGGCCCAGTTTGCAATTTCTGCGGAAGATGAACAGGAATAGGGAGAACCAATGAGAGACTAGCTGGAGGTGTCTAGACGGGCAAATTTAACTCTCATTTCCCACCAGGAAGAGGAATTAACCAAAGGCTCAGCGTGCCGTGCCGGAACCAGATTAGGGCCTGAAGCAATCCTGTGGTGTTGCGGCCAGCTCACAAGAAAGCGAGTTGAAGAAAGGAGCTCAGGGGCACTGTAATTCACAAACCTGCAGAGTTATAAATGACAGCTATCGTCCAAAAATATACTGAAGTAAGGCTGCCAAGAGGACTTGAACGCGGGGCAGAATTGCAGGAAACCCATTTCAGGAGGTAGACTGGAATTGCATTTAAAGCATAGGAAAAGAGGCAGAACGTCCACAATGATGCACTTGGCCAAAAAGGGCGTATGCCTTTTTTCCTGAATATATTCAGGAAAAAACGCATACGCCCTTTTTGGCCAACCAAGCAAGCTTGCAAAGGAAATCTGCACTACAATGAAGTCTCACTTCCCCCGGTCAAAAGGGCCATCTGAAAAAAGTGTAAAATCCAGAAAGGCAGGACAGGCCATGGAGAACTGGGAGCCTTGTTATGCTGATGGGTGGGATGTAAATTGCCAACAGCCACTTGGGAGAAGTGTATGGTGTTTCCTGAAACATCTAAAAAACAAAGCAACAGAGCCTAGGGCACGTCCACTTATGGTCCTATAGCTTAGGGAAATTAAAATCAAAAAGACACAGCCACCCCAAAGTTTGGGACGGCTCTGTTTACAAGAACCTCGTTTACGGTACAAGTTCAATATCGCAGAAAGTGAAAAATGGATAAAGAAGTTGTGGTACTTACGGACAATGCAATATCACTCAGCAATGAAATCTATGTCATCAGGCCCGTAGCAGCATAATGAGTGGATTCAGGTATGATGATTCTACCTGAAATAAGTCACACAGAAAAAGAAACATCATAAGATATCACTAATACACGGAATGTAAACTTGGCTACACAGGAACTGGATTACAAAACAGAAGGGGGTCTCAAATTTAGAAAACCAACTTATGCTGGCTTAAGGGGAAAGCTGAGTTGGGGTGCTGCATAAAACCAGAGATTGAAATGAGCACAGATAAAGTTCCTTAAGCCAAATATGGAATAGACAAGAGCTACTCCTTGCTCAACGAAATGGACTCAACACCCCATATTAAACGCCTAAGAATGTACCTGACTAGTAAGTATCTTAAAACCTATGGATTGCTATGTCTCTGAAAGAGAATCAAGCGTGTGTACAGGGGCATAAACGCAGCAGTGATAGGATTGGAGAGGTTCAGTGAGCAAATGAAGACCCTTTGAAGTCATATTGCATGGTACCCATTCCACGGGTCTCAACTCTCCAGGTTTAAGGGATTCTTCCTTCAGCTAAAACATGCATGTGGAACCCAGACTATGATCAACCGTGTGATCGGGAGACGTGTTCCAATATGTCTCAGTTTTCGTCCCCTGGTACTCGGGTGCAACATTCCAGATGCTTTACTAACACTCTCCCGACTTGGAGAGTCAGTGCCTTTAACCTCCTGTTTGGACCAGTTTGCAATTTCTGCGGAAGATGAACAGGAATAGGGAGAACCAATGAGAGACTAGCTGGAGGTGTCTGGACGGGCAAATTTAACTCTCATTTCCCACCAGGAAGAGGAATTCACCAAAGGCTCAGCGTGCCGTGCCGGAACCAGATTAGGGCCTGAAGCAATCCTGCGGTGTTGCGGCCAGCTCACAAGAAAGCGAGTTGAAGAAAGGAGCTCAGGGGCACTGTAATTCACAAACCTGCAGAGTTATAAATGACAGCTATCGTCCAAAAATATACTGAAGTAAGGCTGCCAAGAGGACTTGAACGCGGGGCAGAATTGCAGGAAACCCATTTCAGGAGGTAGACTGGAATTGCATTTAAAGCATAGGAAAAGAGGCAGAACGTCCACAATGATGCACTTGGCCAAAAAGGGCGTATGAGTTTTTTCCTGAATATATTCAGGAAAAAACGCATACGCCCTTTTTGGCCAACCAAGCAAGCTTGCAAAGGAAATCTGCACTACAATGAAGTCTCACTTCCCCCCGGTCAAAAGGGCCATCTGAAAAAAGTGTAAAATCCAGAAAGGCAGGACAGGCCATGGAGAACTGGGAGCCTTGTTATGCTGATGGGTGGGATGTAAATTGCCAACAGCCACTCAGGAGAAGTGTATGGTGTTTCCTGAAACATCTAAAAAACAAAGAAACAGAGCCTAGGGCACTTCCACTTATGGTCCTATAGCTTACGGAAATTAAAATCAAAAAGGAAAAGCCACCCCAAATTTTCGGACAGCTCTGTTTACAAGAACCTCGTTTATGGTACAAGTTCAATATCGCAGAAAGTGAAAAATGGATAAAGAAGTTGTGGTACTTACGTACAATGCAATATCACTCAGCAATGAAAACTATGTCATCAGGCCCGTAGCAGCATAATGAGTGGATTCAGGTATGATGATTCTAACTGAAATAAGTCACACAGAAAAAGAAACATCATAAGATATCACTAATACACGGAATGTAAACTTGGCTACACAGGAACTGGATTACAAAACAGAAGAGGGTCTCAAATTTAGAAAACCAACTTATGCTGGCTTAAGGGGAAAGGTGAGTTGGGGTGCTGCATAAAACCAGAGATTGAAATGAGCACAGATAAAGTTCCTTAAGCCAAATATGGAATAGACAAGAGCTACTCCTTGCTCAACGAAATGGACTCAACACCCCATATTAAACGCCTAAGAATGTACCTGACTAGTAAGTATCTTAAAACCTATGGATTGCTATGTCTCTGAAAGAGAATCAAGTGTGTGTATAGGGCCATAAACGCAGCAGTGATAGGATTGGAGAGGTTCGGTGAGCAAATGAAGACCCTTTGAAGTCATATTGCATGGTACCCATTCCACGGGTCTCAACTCTCCAGGTTTAAGGGATTCTTCCTTCAGCTAAAACATGCATGTGGAACCCAGACTATGATCAACCGTGTGATCGGGAGACGTGTTCCAATATGTCTCAGTTTTCGTCCCCTGGTACTCGGGTGCAACATTCCAGATGCTTTACTAACACTCTCCCGACTTGGAAAGTCAGTGCCTTTAACCTCCTGTTTCGCCCAGTTTGCAATTTCTGCGGAAGATGAACAGGAATAGGGAGGACCAATGAGAGACTAGCTGGAGGTGTCTGGACGCGCAAATTTAACTCTCATTTCCCACCAGGAAGAGGAATTCACCAAAGGCTCAGCGTGCCGTGCCGGAACCAGATTAGGGCCTGAAGCAATCCTGCGGTGTTGCGGCCAGCTCACAAGAAAGCGAGTTGAAGAAAGGAGCTCAGGGCACTGTAATTCACAAACCTGCAGAGTTATAAATGACAGCTATCCTCCAAAAACATACTGAAGTAAGGCTGCCAAGAGGACTTGAAAGCGGGGCAGAATTGCAGGAAACCGATTTCAGGAGGTAGACTGGAATTGCATTTAAAGCATAGGAAAAGAGGCAGAACGTCCACAATGATGCACTTGGCCAAAAAGGGCGTATGCGTTTTTTCCTGAATATATTCAGGAAAAAACGCATACGCCCTTTTTGGCCAACCAAGCAAGCTTGCAAAGGAAATCTGCACTACAATGAAGTCTCACTTCCCCCCGGTCAAAATGGCCATCTGAAAAAAGTGTAAAATCCAGAAAGGCAGGACAGGCCATGGAGAACTGGGAGCCTTGTTATGCTGATGGGCGGAATGTAAATTGCCAACAGCCACTCGGGAGAAGTGTATGGTGTTTCCTGTAACATCTAAAAAATAAAGCAACAGAGCCTAGGGCACTTCCACTTATGGTCCTATAGCTTAGGGAAATTAAAATCAAAAAGACACAGCCACCCCAAAGTTTGGGATGGCTCTGTTTACAAGAATCTCGTTTACGGTACAAGTTCAATATCGCAGAAAGTGAAAAATGGATAAAGATGTTCTGGTACTGACATACAATGCAATACCACTCAGCAATGAAATCTATGTCATCAGGCCCGTAGCAGCATAATGAGTGGATTCAGGTATGATGATGCTAACTGAAATAAGTCACAGAGAAAAAGAAACATTATAAGATATCACTAATACACGGAATGTAAACTTGGCTACACAGGAACTGGATTACAAAAGAGAAGAGGGTCTCAAATGTAGAAAACCAACTTATGCTTGCTTAAGGGGAAAGGTGAGTTGGGGTGCTGCATAAAACCAGAGATTGAAATGAGCACAGATAAAGTTCCTTAAGCCAAATATGGAATAGACAAGAGCTACTCCTTGCTCAACGAAATGGACTCAACACCCCATATTAAACGCCTAAGAATGTACCTGACTAGTAAGTATCTTAAAACCTATGGATTGCTATGCCTCCAAAAGAGAATCAAGCGTGTGTACAGGGGTATAAACGCAGCAGTGATAGGATTGGAGAGGTTCGGTGAGCAAATGAAGACCCTTTGAAGTCATATTGCACGGTACCCATTCCACGGGTCTCAACTCTCCTGGTTTAAGGGATTCTTCCTACAGCTAAAACATGCATGTGGAACCCAGAGTATGATCAACCGTGTGATCGGGAGACGTGTTCCGGTATGTCTCAGTTCTCATCCCCTGGTACTCGGGTGCAACATTCCAGATGCTTTACTAACACTCTCCCGACTTGGAGAGTCAGGGCCTTTAACCTCCTGTTTGGCCCAGTTTGCAATTTCTGCGGAAGATGAACAGGAATAGGGAGAACAAATGAGAGACTAGCTGGAGGTGTCTGGACGGGCAAATTTAACTCTCATTTCCCACCAGGAAGAGGAATTCACCAAAGGCTCAGCGTGCCGTGCCGGAACCAGATTAGGGCCTAAAGCAATCGTGCGGTGTTGCGGCCAGCTCACAAGAAAGCGAGTTGAAGAAAGGAGCTCAGGGGCACTGTAATTCACAAACCTGCAGAGTTATAAATGACAGCTATCGTCCAAAAATATACTGAAGTAAGGCTGCCAAGAGGTCTTGAATGCAGGGCAGAATTTCAGGAAACCGATTTCAGGAGGTAGACTGGAATTGCATTTAAAGCATAGGAAAAGACGCAGAACGTCCACAATGATGCACTTGGCCAAAAAGGGCGTATGCGTTTTTTCCTGAATATATTCAGGAAGAAAAGCATACGCACCTTTTGGCCAACCAAGCAAGCTTGGAAAGGAAATCTGCACTACAATGAAGTCTCACTTCCCCACGATCAAAGGGGCCATCTGAAAAAAGTGTAAAATCCAGAAAGGCAGGACAGGCCATGGAGAACTGGGAGCCTTGTTATGCTGATGGGCGGGATGTAAATTGCCAACAGCCACTGGGGAGAAGAGTATGGTGTTTCCTGAAACATCTAAAAAACAAAGCAACAGAGCCTAGGGCACTTCCACTTATGGTCCTATAGCTTAGGGAAATTAAAATCAAAAAGACACAGCCACCCCAAAGTTTGGGATGGCTCTGTTTACAAGAACCTCGTTTACGGTACAAGTTCAATATCGCAGAAAGTGAAAACTGGATAAAGAAGTTGTGGTACTTACGTACAATGCAATATCACTCAGCAATGAAATCTATGTCATCAGGTGCATAGCAGAATAATGAGTGGATTCAGGTATGATGATTCTAACTGAAATAAGTCACACAGAAAAAGAAACATCATAAGATATCACTAATACACGGAATGTAAACTTGGCTACACAGGAACTGGATTACAAAACAGAACAGGGTCTCAAATGCAGAAAACCAACTTATGCTTGCTTAAGGGGAAAGGTGAGTTGGGTGCTGCATAAAACCAGAGATTGAAATGAGCACAGATAAAGTTCCTTAAGCCAAATATGGAATAGACAAGAGCTACTCCTTTCTCAACGAAATGGACTCAACACCCCATATTAAACGCCTAAGAATGTACCTGACTAGTAAGTATCTTAAAACCTATGGATTGCTATGTCTCCAAAAGAGAATCAAGCGTGTGTACAGGGGCATAAACGCAGCAGTGATAGGATTGGAGAGGTTCGGTGAGCAAATGAAAACCCTTTGAAGTCATATTGCATGGTACACATTCCAAGGGTCTCAACTCTCCAGGATTAAGGGATTCTTCCTTCAGCTAAAACATGCATGAGGAACCCTGAGTATGATCAACCATGTGATCGTGAGACGTGTTCAAGTATGTCTCAGTTCTCGTACCCTGGTACTCGGGTGCAACATTCCAGACGCTTTACTAACACTCTCCCGACTTGGAGAGTCAGTGCCTTTAACCTCCTGTTTGGCCCAGTTTGCAATTTCTGCGGAAGATGAACAGGAATAGGAGAACCAATGAGAGACTAGCTGGAGGTGTCTGGATGGGAAAATTTAACTCTCATTTCCGACCAGGAAGAGGAATTAACCAAAGGCTCAGCGTGCCGTGCCAGAACCAGATTAGGGCCTGAAGCAATCGTGTGGTGATGCGGCCAGCTCACAAGAAAACGAGTTGAAGAAAGGAGCTCAGGGGCACTGTAATTCACAAACCTGCAGAGTTATAAATGACAGCTATCCTCCAAAAACATACTGAAGTAAGGCTGCCAAGAGGACTTGAAAGTGGGGCAGAATTGCAGGAAACCGATTTCAGGAGGTAGACTGGAATTGCATTTAAACCATAGGAAAAGAGGCAGAACGTCCACAACGATGCACTTGGCCAAAAAGGGCGTATGCGTTTTTTCCTGAATATATTCAGGAAAAAACACATACGCCCTTTTTGGCCAACCAAGCAAGCTTGCAAAGGAAATCTGCACTACAATGAAGTCTCACTTCCCCCGGTCAAAAGGGCCACCTGAAAAAAGTGTAAAATCCAGAAAGGCAGGACAGGCCATGGAGAACTGGGAGCCTTGTTATGCTGATGGGCGGGATATAAATTGCCAACAGCCACTCGGGAGAAGTGTATGGTGTTTCCTGAAACATCTAAAAAACAAAGAAACAGAGCCTAGGGCACTTCCACTTATGGTCCTATAGCTTAGGGAAATTAAAATCAAAAAGACACAGCCACCTCAAAGTTTGGGACGGCTCTGTTTACAAGAACCTCGTTTACGGTACAAGTTCAATATCGCAGAAAGTGAAAAATGGATAAAGAAGTTGTGGTACTTACGTACAATGCAATATCACTCAGCAATGAAATCTATGTCATCAGGCTCGTAGCAGCATAATGAGTGGATTCAGGTATGATGATTCTAACTGAAATAAGTCACACAGAAAAAGAAACATCATAAGATATCACTAATACACGGAATGTAAACTTGGCTACACAGGAACTGGATTACAAAACAGAAGGGGGTCTCAAATTTAGAAAACCAACTTATGCTGGCTTAACGGGAAAGGTGAGTTGGGGTGCTGCATAAAACCAGAGATTGAAATGAGCACAGATAAAGTTCCTTAAGCCAAATATGGAATAGACAAGAGCTACTCCTTGCTCAACGAAATGGACTCATCACCCCATATTAAACGCCTAAGAATGTACCTGACTAGTAAGTATCTTAAAACCTATAGATAGCTATGTCTGTGAAAGAGAATCAAGCGTGTGTACAGGGGTATAAAAGCAGCAGTGATAGGATTGCAGAGGTTCGGTGAGCAAATGAAGACCCTTTGAAGTCATATTGCATGGTACCCATTCCACGGGTCTCAACTCTCCAGGTTTAAGGGATTCTTCCTTCAGCTAAAACATGCATGTGGAACCCAGAGTATGATCAACCGTGTGATCGGGAGACGTGTTCAAATATGTCTCAGTTTTCGTCCCCTAGTACTCAGGTGCAACATTCCAGATGCTATACTAACACTCTCCCGACTTGGAGAGTCAGTGCCTTTAACCTCCTGTTTGGCCCAGTTTGCAATTTCTGCGGAAGATGAACAGGAATAGGGAGAACCAATGAGAGACTAGCTGGAGGTGTCTGGACGGGCAAATTTAACTCTCATTTCCCACCAGGAAGAGGAATTAACCAAAGGCTCAGCGTGCCGTGCCGGAACCAGATTAGGGCATGAAGCAATCCTGCGGTGTTGCGGCCAGCTCACAAGAAAGCGAGTTGAAGAAAGGAGCTCAGGGGCACTGTAATTCACAAACCTGCAGAGTTATAAATGACAGCTACCGTCCAAAAATATACTGAAGTAAGGCTGCCAAGAGGACTTGAACGCGGGGCAGAATTGCAGGAAACCCATTTCAGGAGGTAGACTGGAATTGCATTTAAAGCATAGGAAAAGAGGCAGAACGTCCACAATGATGCACTTGGCCAAAAAGGGCGTATGCGTTTTTTCCTGAATATATTCAGGAAAAAACGCATACGCCCTTTTTGGCCAACCAAGCAAGCTTGCAAAGGAAATCTGCACTACAATGAAGTCTCACTTCCCCCCGGTCAAAAGGGCCATCTGAAAAAAGTGTAAAATCCAGAAAGGCAGGACAGGCCATGGAGAACTGGGAGCCTTGTTATGCTGATGGGTGGGATGTAAATTGCCAACAGCCACTCAGGAGAAGTGTATGGTGTTTCCTGAAACATCTAAAAAACAAAGCAACAGAGCCTAGGGCACTTCCACTTATGGTCCTATAGCTTACGGAAATTAAAATCGAAAAGGAAAAGCCACCCCAAAGTTTCGGACAGCTCTGCTTACAAGAACCTCGTTTACGGTACAAGTTCAATATCGCAGAAAGTGAAAAATGGATAAAGAAGTTGTGGTACTTACGTACAATGCAATATCACTCAGCAATGAAAACTATGTCATCAGGCCTGTAGCAGCATAATGAGTGGATTCAGGTATGATGATTCTAACTGAAATAAGTCACACAGAAAAAGAAACATCATAAGATATCACTAATACACGGAATGTAAACTTGGCTACACAGGAACTGGATTACAAAACAGAAGGGGGTCTCAAATTTAGAAAACCAACTTATGCTGGCTTAACGGGAAAGGTGAGTTGGGGTGCTGCATAAAACCAGAGATTGAAATGAGCACAGATAAAGTTCCTTAAGCCAAATATGGAATAGACAAGAGCTACTCCTTGCTCAACGAAATGGACTCAACACCCCATATTAAACGCCTAAGAATGTACCTGACTAGTAAGTATCTTAAAACCTATGGATTGCTATGTCTCTGAAAGAGAATCAAGCATGTGTACAGGGGCATAAACGCAGCAGTGATAGGATTGGAGAGGTTCGGTGAGCAAATGAAGACCCTTTGAAGTCATATTGCATGGTACCCATTCCACGGGTCTCAACTCTCCAGGTTTAAGGGATTCTTCCTTCAGCTAAAACATGCATGTGGAACACAGACTATGATCAACCGTGTGATCGGGAGTCGTGTTCCAATATGTCTCAGTTTTCATCCCCTGGTACTCGGGTGCAACATTCCAGATGCTTTACTAACACTCTCCCGACTTGGAGAGTCAGTGCCTTTAACCTCCTGTTTGGCCCAGTTTGCAATTTCTGCGGAAGATGAACAGGAATAGGGAGAACCAATGAGAGACTAGCTGGAGGTGTCTGGACGGGCAAATTTAAGTCTCATTTCCCACCAGGAAGAGGAATTCACCAAAGGCTCAGCGTGCCGTGCTGGAACCAGATTAGGGCCTGAAGCAATCCTGCGGTGTTGCGGCCAGCTCACAAGAAAGCGACTTGAAGAAAGGAGCTCAGGGGCACTGTAATTCACAAACCTGCAGAGTTATAAATGACAGCTATCGTCCAAAAATATACTGAAGTAAGGCTGCCAAGAGGACTTGAAAGCGGGGCAGAATTGCAGGAAACCGATTTCAGGAGGTAGACTGGAATTGCATTGAAAGCATAGGAAAAGAGACAGAACGTCGACAATGATGCACTTGGCCAAATAGGGCGTATGCGTTTTTTCCTGAATATATTCAGGAAAAAACGCATACGCCCTTTTTGGCCAACCAAGCAAGCTTGCAAAGGAAATCTGCACTACAATGAAGTCTCACTTCCCCCTGGTCAAAAGGGCCATCTGAAAAAAGTGTAAAATCCAGAAAGGCAGGACAGGCCATGGAGAATTGGGAGCCTTGTTATGCTGATGGGCGGGATGTAAATTGCCAACAGCCACTTGGGAGAAGTGTATGGTGTTTCCTGAAACATCTAAAAAACAAAGCAACAGAGCCTAGGGCACGTCCACTTATGGTCCTATAGCTTAGGGAAATTAAAATCAAAATGACACAGCCACCCCAAAGTTTGGGACGGCTCTGTTTACAAGAACCTCGTTTACGGTACAAGTTCAATATCGCAGAAAGTGAAAAATGGATAAAGAAGTTGTGGTACTTACGTACAATGCAATATCACTCAGCAATGAAATCTATGTCATCAGGCCCGTAGCAGCATAATGAGTGGATTCAGGTATGATGATTCTAACTGAAATAAGTCACACAGAAAAAGAAACATCATAAGATATCACTAATACACGGAATGTAAACTTGGCTACACAGGAACTGGATTACAAAACAGAAGGGGGTCTCAAATTTAGAAAACCAACTTATGCTGGCTTAACGGGAAAGGTGAGTTGGGGTGCTGCATAAAACCAGAGATTGAAATGAGCACAGATAAAGGTCCTTAAGCCAAATATGGAATAGACAAGAGCTACTCCTTGCTCAACGAAATGGACTCAACACCCCATATTAAACGCCTAAGAATGTACCTGACTAGTAAGTATCTTAAAACCTATGGATTGCTATGTCTCTGAAAGAGAATCAAGCGTGTGTACAGGGGCATAAACGCAGCAGTGATAGGATTGGAGAGGTTCAGTGAGCAAATGAAGACCCTTTGAAGTCATATTGCATGGTACCCATTCCACGGGTCTCAATTCTCCAGGTTTAAGGGATTCTTCCTTCAGCTAAAACATGCATGTGGAACCCAGAGTATGATCAACCGTGTGATCAGGAGACGTGTTCAAATATATCTCAGTTTTCATCCCCTGGTACTCGGGTGCAACATTCCAGAGGCTTTACTAACACTCTCCTGACTTGGAGAGTCAGTGCCTTTAACCTCCTGTTTGGCCCAGTTTGCAATTTCTGCGGAAGATGAACAGGAATAGGGAGAACCAATGAGAGACTAGCTGGAGGTGTCTGGACGGGCAAATTTAACTCTCATTTCCCACCAGGAAGAGGAATTAACCAAAGGCTCAGCGTGCCGTGCCGGAACCAGATTAGGGCCTGAAGCAATCCTGCGGTGTTGCGGCCAGCTCACAAGAAAGCGAGTTGAAGAAAGGAGCTCAGGGGCACTGTAATTCACAAACCTGCAGAGTTATAAATGACAGCTATCGTCCAAAAATATACTGAAGTAAGGCTGCCAAGAGGACTTGAACGCGGGGCAGAATTGCAGGAAACCCATTTCAGGAGGTAGACTGGAATTGCATTTAAAGCATAGGAAAAGAGGCAGAACGTCCACAATGATGCACTTGGCCAAAAAGGGCGTATGCGTTTTTTCCTGAATATATTCAGGAAAAAATGCATACGCCCTTTTTGGCCAACCAAGCAAGCTTGCAAAGGAAATCTGCACTACAATGAAGTCTCACTTCCCCCGGTCAAAAGGGCCATCTGAAAAAAGTGTAAAATCCAGAAAGGCAGGACAGGCCATGGAGAACTGGGAGCCTTGTTATGCTGATGGGCGGGATGTAAATTGCCAACAGCCACTCGGCAGAAGTGTATGGTGTTTCCTGAAACATCTAAAAAACAAAGCAACAGAGCCTAGGGCACTTCCACTTATGGTCCTATAGCTTACGGAAATTAAAATCAAAAAGGAAAAGCCACCCCAAAGTTTCGGACAGCTCTGTTTACAAGAACCTCGTTTACAGTACAAGTTCAATATCGCAGAAAGTGAAAAATGGATAAAGAAGTTGTGGTACTTACGTACAATGCAATATCACTCAGCAATGAAAACTATGTCATCAGGCCTGTAGCAGCATAATGAGTGGATTCAGGTATGATGATTCTAACTGCAATAAGTCACAAAGAAAAAGAAACATCATAAGATATCACTAATACATGGAATGTAAACTTGGCTACACAGGAACTGGATTACAAAACAGAAGAGTGTCTCAAATTTAGAAAACCAACTTATGCTGGCTTAACGGGAAAGGTGAGTTGGGGTGCTGCATAAAACCAGAGATTGAAATGAGCACAGATAAAGTTCCTTAAGTCAAATATGGAATAGACAAGAGCTACTCATTGCTCAACGATATGGACTCAACACCCCATATTAAACGCCTAAGAATGTACCTGACTAGTAAGTACCTTAAAACCTATGGATTGCTATGTCTCTGAAAGAGAATCAAGTGTGTGTATAGGGGCATAAACGCAGCAGTGATAGGATTGGAGAGGTTCGGTGAGCAAATGAAGACCCTTTGAAGTCATATTGCATGGTACCCATTCCACGGGTCTCAACTCTCCAGGTTTAAGGGATTCTTCCTTCAGCTAAAACATGCATGTGGAACCCAGACTATGATCAACCGTGTGATCGGGAGACGTGTTCAAATATGTCTCAGTTTTCGTCCCCTGGTACTCGGGTGCAACATTCCAGATGCTTTACTAACACTCTCCCGACTTTGAGAGTCAGTGCCTTTAACCTCCTGTTTGGCCCAGTTTGCAATTTCTGCGGAAGATGAACAGGAATAGGGAGAACCAATGAGAGACTAGCTGGAGGTGTCTGGACGGGCAAATTTAACTCTCATTTCCCACCAGGAAGAGGAATTCACCAAAGGCTCAGCGTGCCGTGCCAGAACCAGATTAGGGCCTGAAGCAATCCTGCGGTGTTGCGGCCAGCTCACAAGAAAGCGAGTTGAAGAAAGGAGCTCAGGGGCACTGTAATTCACAAACCTGCAGAGTTATAAATGACAGCTATCGTCCAAAAATATACTCAAGTAAGGCTGCCAAGAGGACTTGAAAGCGGGGCAGAATTGCAGGAAACCGATTTCAGGAGGTAGACTGGAATTGCATTGAAAGCATAGGAAAAGAGACAGAACGTCGACAATGATGCACTTGGCCAAAAAGGGCGTATGCGTTTTTTCCTGAATATATTCAGGAAAAAACGCATACGCCCTTTTTGGCCAACCAAGCAAGCTTGCAAAGGAAATCTGCACTACAATGAAGTCTCACTTCCCCCCGGTCAAAAGGGCCATCTGAATAAAGTGTAAAATCCAGAAAGGCAGGACAGGCCATGGAGAACTGGGAGCCTTGTTATGCTGATGGGCGGGATGTAAATTGCCAACAGCCACTTGGGAGAAGTGTATGGTGTTTCCTGAAACATCTAAAAAACAAAGCAACAGAGCCTAGGGCACGTCCACTTATGGTCCTATAGCTTAGGGAAATTAAAATCAAAAAGACACAGCCACCCCAAAGTTTGGGACAGCTCTGTTTACAAGAACCTCGATTACGGTACAAGTTCAATATCGCAGAAAGTGAAAAATGGATAAAGAAGTTGTGGTACTTACGTACAATGCAATATCACTCAGCAATGAAATCTATGTCATCAGGCCCGTAGCAGCATAATGAGTGGATTCAGGTATGATGATTCTAACTGAAATAAGTCACACAGAAAAAGAAACATCATAAGATATCACTAATACACGGAATGTAAACTTGGCTACACAGGAACTGGATTACAAAACAGAAGGGGGTCTCAAATTTAGAAAACCAACTTATGCTGGCTTAACGGGAAAGGTGAGTTGGGGTGCTGCATAAACCAGAGATTGAAATGAGCACAGATAAAGTTCCTTAAGCCAAATATGGAATAGACAAGAGCTACTCCTTGCTCAACGAAATGGACTCATCACCCCATATTAAACGCCTAAGAATGTACCTGACTAGTAAGTATCTTAAAACCTATAGATAGCTATGTCTGTGAAAGAGAATCAAGCGTGTGTACAGGGGTATAAAAGCAGCAGTGATAGGATTGCAGAGGTTCGGTGAGCAAATGAAGACCCTTTGAAGTCATATTGCATGGTACCCATTCCACGGGTCTCAACTCTCCAGGTTTAAGGGATTCTTCCTTCAGCTAAAACATGCATGTGGAACCCAGAGTATGATCAACCGTGTGATCGGGAGACGTGTTCAAATATGTCTCAGTTTTCGTCCCCTAGTACTCAGGTGCAACATTCCAGATGCTATACTAACACTCTCCCGACTTGGAGAGTCAGTGCCTTTAACCTCCTGTTTGGCCCAGTTTGCAATTTCTGCGGAAGATGAACAGGAATAGGGAGAACCAATGAGAGACTAGCTGGAGGTGTCTGGACGGGCAAATTTAACTCTCATTTCCCACCAGGAAGAGGAATTAACCAAAGGCTCAGCGTGCCGTGCCGGAACCAGATTAGGGCATGAAGCAATCCTGCGGTGTTGCGGCCAGCTCACAAGAAAGCGAGTTGAAGAAAGGAGCTCAGGGGCACTGTAATTCACAAACCTGCAGAGTTATAAATGACAGCTATCGTCCAAAAATATACTGAAGTAAGGCTGCCAAGAGGACTTGAACGCGGGGCAGAATTGCAGGAAACCCATTTCAGGAGGTAGACTGGAATTGCATTTAAAGCATAGGAAAAGAGGCAGAACGTCCACAATGATGCACTTGGCCAAAAAGGGCGTATGCGTTTTTTCCTGAATATATTCAGGAAAAAACGCATACGCCCTTTTTGGCCAACCAAGCAAGCTTGCAAAGGAAATCTGCACTACAATGAAGTCTCACTTCCCCCCGGTCAAAAGGGCCATCTGAAAAAAGTGTAAAATCCAGAAAGGCAGGACAGGCCATGGAGAACTGGGAGCCTTGTTATGCTGATGGGTGGGATGTAAATTGCCAACAGCCACTCAGGAGAAGTGTATGGTGTTTCCTGAAACATCTAAAAAACAAAGCAACAGAGCCTAGGGCACTTCCACTTATGGTCCTATAGCTAACGGAAATTAAAATCGAAAAGGAAAAGCCACCCCAAAGTTTCGGACAGCTCTGCTTACAAGAACCTCGTTTACGGTACAAGTTCAATATCGCAGAAAGTGAAAAATGGATAAAGAAGTTGTGGTACTTACGTACAATGCAATATCACTCAGCAATGAAAACTATGTCATCAGGCCTGTAGCAGCATAATGAGTGGATTCAGGTATGATGATTCTAACTGAAATAAGTCACACAGAAAAAGAAACATCATAAGATATCACTAATACACGGAATGTAAACTTGGCTACACAGGAACTGGATTACAAAACAGAAGGGGGTCTCAAATTTAGAAAACCAACTTATGCTGGCTTAACGGGAAAGGTGAGTTGGGGTGCTGCATAAAACCAGAGATTGAAATGAGCACAGATAAAGTTCCTTAAGCCAAATATGGAATAGACAAGAGCTACTCCTTGCTCAACGAAATGGACTCAACACCCCATATTAAACGCCTAAGAATGTACCTGACTAGTAAGTATCTTAAAACCTATGGATTGCTATGTCTCTGAAAGAGAATCAAGCATGTGTACAGGGGCATAAACGCAGCAGTGATAGGATTGGAGAGGTTCGGTGAGCAAATGAAGACCCTTTGAAGTCATATTGCATGGTACCCATTCCACGGGTCTCAACTCTCCAGGTTTAAGGGATTCTTCCTTCAGCTAAAACATGCATGTGGAACACAGACTATGATCAACCGTGTGATCGGGAGACGTGTTCCAATATGTCTCAGTTTTCGTCCCCTGGTACTCGGGTGCAACATTCCAGATGCTTTACTAACACTCTCCCGACTTGGAGAGTCAGTGCCTTTAACCTCCTGTTTGGCCCAGTTTGCAATTTCTGCGGAAGATGAACAGGAATAGGGAGAACCAATGAGAGACTAGCTGGAGGTGTCTGGACGGGCAAATTTAACTCTCATTTCCCACCAGGAAGAGGAATTCACCAAAGGCTCAGCGTGCCGTGCCGGAACCAGATTAGGGCCTGAAGCAATCCTGCGGTGTTGCGGCCAGCTCACAAGAAAGCGACTTGAAGAAAGGAGCTCAGGGGCACTGTAATTCACAAACCTGCAGAGTTATAAATGACAGCTATCGTCCAAAAATATACTGAAGTAAGGCTGCCAAGAGGACTTGAAAGCGGGGCAGAATTGCAGGAAACCGATTTCAGGAGGTAGACTGGAATTGCATTGAAAGCATAGGAAAAGAGACAGAACGTCGACAATGATGCACTTGGCCAAATAGGGCGTATGCGTTTTTTCCTGAATATATTCAGGAAAAAACGCATACGCCCTTTTTGGCCAACCAAGCAAGCTTGCAAAGGAAATCTGCACTACAATGAAGTCTCACTTCCCCCTGGTCAAAAGGGCCATCTGAAAAAAGTGTAAAATCCAGAAAGGCAGGACAGGCCATGGAGAATTGGGAGCCTTGTTATGCTGATGGGCGGGATGTAAATTGCCAACAGCCACTTGGGAGAAGTGTATGGTGTTTCCTGAAACATCTAAAAAACAAAGCAACAGAGCCTAGGGCACTTCCACTTATGGTCCTATAGCTTAGGGAAATTAAAATCAAAATGACACAGCCACCCCAAAGTTTGGGACGGCTCTGTTTACAAGAACCTCGTTTACGGTACAAGTTCAATATCGCAGAAAGTGAAAAATGGATAAAGAAGTTGTGGTACTTACGTACAATGCAATATCACTCAGCAATGAAATCTATGTCATCAGGCCCGTAGCAGCATAATGAGTGGATTCAGGTATGATGATTCTAACTGAAATAAGTCACACAGAAAAAGAAACATCATAAGATATCACTAATACACGGAATGTAAACTTGGCTACACAGGAACTGGATTACAAAACAGAAGGGGGTCTCAAATTTAGAAAACCAACTTATGCTGGCTTAACGGGAAAGGTGAGTTGGGGTGCTGCATAAAACCAGAGATTGAAATGAGCACAGATAAAGGTCCTTAAGCCAAATATGGAATAGACAAGAGCTACTCCTTGCTCAACGAAATGGACTCAACACCCCATATTAAACGCCTAAGAATGTACCTGACTAGTAAGTATCTTAAAACCTATGGATTGCTATGTCTCTGAAAGAGAATCAAGCGTGTGTACAGGGGCATAAACGCAGCAGTGATAGGATTGGAGAGGTTCAGTGAGCAAATGAAGACCCTTTGAAGTCATATTGCATGGTACCCATTCCACGGGTCTCAATTCTCCAGGTTTAAGGGATTCTTCCTTCAGCTAAAACATGCATGTGGAACCCAGAGTATGATCAACCGTGTGATCGGGAGACGTGTTCAAATATATCTCAGTTTTCATCCCCTGGTACTCGGGTGCAACATTCCAGAGGCTTTACTAACACTCTCCTGACTTGGAGAGTCAGTGCCTTTAACCTCCTGTTTGGCCCAGTTTGCAATTTCTGCGGAAGATGAACAGGAATAGGGAGAACCAATGAGAGACTAGCTGGAGGTGTCTGGACGGGCAAATTTAACTCTCATTTCCCACCAGGAAGAGGAATTAACCAAAGGCTCAGCGTGCCGTGCCGGAACCAGATTAGGGCCTGAAGCAATCCTGCGGTGTTGCGGCCAGCTCACAAGAAAGCGAGTTGAAGAAAGGAGCTCAGGGGCACTGTAATTCACAAACCTGCAGAGTTATAAATGACAGCTATCGTCCAAAAATATACTGAAGTAAGGCTGCCAAGAGGACTTGAACGCGGGGCAGAATTGCAGGAAACCCATTTCAGGAGGTAGACTGGAATTGCATTTAAAGCATAGGAAAAGAGGCAGAACGTCCACAATGATGCACTTGGCCAAAAAGGGCGTATGCGTTTTTTCCTGAATATATTCAGGAAAAAACGCATACGCCCTTTTTGGCCAACC
Organism: Orcinus orca; assembly: GCF_937001465.1. NCBI lineage: Eukaryota > Metazoa > Chordata > Mammalia > Artiodactyla > Delphinidae > Orcinus > Orcinus orca. Next base: position 38,037 of record NW_026043980.1, read on the forward strand.
AAGCAAGCTTGCAAAGGAAATCTGCACTACAATGAAGTCTCACTTCCCCCGGTCAAAAGGGCCATCTGAAAAAAGTGTAAAATCCAGAAAGGCAGGACAGGCCATGGAGAACTGGGAGCCTTGTTATGCTGATGGGCGGGATGTAAATTGCCAACAGCCACTTGGGAGAAGTGTATGGTGTTTCCTGAAACATCTAAAAAACAAAGCAACACAGCCTAGGGCACGTCCACTTATGGTCCTATAGCTTAGGGAAATTAAAATCAAAAAGACACAGCCACCCCAAAGTTTGGGACGGCTCTGTTTACAAGAACCTCGTTTACGGTACAAGTTCAATATCGCAGAAAGTGAAAAATGGATAAAGAAGTTGTGGTACTTACGTACAATGCAATATCACTCAGCAATGAAATCTATGTCATCAGGCCCGTAGCAGCATAATGAGTGGATTCAGGTATGATGATTCTAACTGAAATAAGTCACACAGAAAAAGAAACATCATAAGATATCACTAATACACGGAATGTAAACTTGGCTACACAGGAACTGGATTACAAAACAGAAGGGGGTCTCAAATTTAGAAAACCAACTTATGCTGGCTTAACGGGAAAGGTGAGTTGGGGTGCTGCATAAAACCAGAGATTGAAATGAGCACAGATAAAGTTCCTTAAGCCAAATATGGAATAGACAAGAGCTACTCCTTGCTCAACGAAATGGACTCAACACCCCATATTAAACGCCTAAGAATGTACCTGACTAGTAAGTATCTTAAAACCTATGGATTGCTATGTCTCTGAAAGAGAATCAAGCGTGTGTACAGGGGCATAAACGCAGCAGTGATAGGATTGGAGAGGTTCAGTGAGCAAATGAAGACCCTTTGAAGTCATATTGCATGGTACCCATTCCACGGGTCTCAATTCTCCAGGTTTAAGGGATTCTTCCTTCAGCTAAAACATGCATGTGGAACCCAGAGTATGATCAACCATGTGATCGGGAGACGTGTTCAAATATATCTCAGTTTTCGTCCCCTGGTACTCGGGTGCAACATTCCAGAGGCTTTACTAACACTCTCCCGACTTGGAGAGTCAGTGCCTTTAAACTCCTGTTTGGCCCAGTTTGCAATTTCTGCGGAAGATGAACAGGAATAGGGAGAACCAATGAGAGACTAGCTGGAGGTGTCTGGACGGGCAAATTTAACTCTCATTTCCCACCAGGAAGAGGAATTAACCAAAGGCTCAGCGTGCCGTGCCGGAACCAGATTAGGGCCTGAAGCAATCCTGCGGTGTTGCGGCCAGCTCACAAGAAAGCGAGTTGAAGAAAGGAGCTCAGGGGCACTGTAATTCACAAACCTGCAGAGTTATAAATGACAGCTATCGTCCAAAAATATACTGAAGTAAGGCTGCCAAGAGGACTTGAACGCGGGGCAGAATTGCAGGAAACCCATTTCAGGAGGTAGACTGGAATTGCATTTAAAGCATAGGAAAAGAGGCAGAACGTCCACAATTATGCACTTGGCCAAAAAGGGTGTATGCGTTCTTTCCTGAATATATTCAGGAAAAAACGCATACGCCCTTTTTGGCCAACCAAGCAAACTTGCAAAGGAAATCTGCACTACAATGAAGTCTCACTTCCCCCGGTCAAAAGGGCCATCTGAAAAAAGTGTAAAATCCAGAAAGGCAGGACAGGCCATGGAGAACTGGGAGCCTTGTTATGCTGATGGGCGGGATGTAAATTGCCAACAGCCACTCGGGAGAAGTGTATGGTGTTTCCTGAAACATCTAAAAAACAAAGCAACAGAGCCTAGGGCACTTCCACTTATGGTCCTATAGCTTACGGAAATTAAAATCAAAAAGGAAAAGCCACCCCAAAGTTTCGGACAGCTCTGTTTACAAGAACCTCGTTTACGGTACATGTTCAATATCGCAGAAAGTGAAAAATGGATAAAGAACTTGTGGTACTTACGTACAATGCAATATCACTCAGCAATGAAAACTATTTCATCAGGCCTGTAGCAGCATAATGAGTGGATTCAGGTATGATGATTCTAACTGAAATAAGTCACACAGAAAAAGAAACATCATAAGATATCACTAATACACGGAATGTAAACTTGGCTACACAGGAACTGGATTACAAAACAGAAGAGGGTCTCAAATTTAGAAAACCAACTTATGCTGGCTTAACGGGAAAGGTGAGTTGGGGTGCTGCATAAAACCAGAGATTGAAATGAGCACAGATAAAGTTCCTTAAGTCAAATATGGAATAGACAAGAGCTACTCCTTGCTCAACGATATGGACTCAACACCCCATATTAAACGCCTAAGAATGTACCTGACTAGTAAGTACCTTAAAACCTATGGATTGCTATGTCTCTGAAAGAAAATCAAGTGTGTGTATAGGGGCATAAACGCAGCAGTGATAGGATTGGAGAGGTTCGGTGAGCAAATGAAGACCCTTTGAAATCATATTGCATGGTACCCATTCCACGGGTCTCAACTCTCCAGATTTAAGGGATTCTTCCTTCAGCTAAAACATGCATGTGGAACCCAGACTATGATCAACCGTGTGATCGGGAGACGTGTTCCAATATGTCTCAGTTTTCGTCCCCTGGTACTCGGGTGCAACATTCCAGATGCTTTACTAACACTCTCCCGACTTGGAGAGTTAGTGCCTTTAACCTCCTGTTTCGCCCAGTTTGCAATTTCTGCGGAAGATGAACAGGAATAGGGAGAACCAATGAGAGACTAGCTGGAGGTGTCTGGACGGGCAAATTTAACTCTCATTTCCCACCAGGAAGAGGAATTCACCAAAGGCTCAGCGTGCCGTGCCGGAACCAGATTAGGGCCTGAAGCAATCCTGCGGTGTTGCGGCCAGCTCACAAGAAAGCGAGTTGAAGAAAGGAGCTCAGGGCACTGTAATTCACAAACCTGCAGAGTTATAAATGACAGCTATCCTCCAAAAACATACTGAAGTAAGGCTGCCAAGAGGACTTGAAAGCGGGGCAGAATTGCAGGAAACCGATTTCAGGAGGTAGACTGGAATTGCATTTAAAGCATAGGAAAAGAGGCAGAACGTCCACAATGATGCACTTGGCCAAAAAGGGCGTATGCGTTTTTTCCTGAATATATTCAGGAAAAAACGCATACGCCCTTTTTGGCCAACCAAGCAAGCTTGCAAAGGAAATCTGCACTACAATGAAGTCTCACTTCCCCCCGGTCAAAATGGCCATCTGAAAAAAGTGTAAAATCCAGAAAGGCAGGACAGGCCATGGAGAACTGGGAGCCTTGTTATGCTGATGGGCGGAATGTAAATTGCCAACAGCCACTCGGGAGAAGTGTATGGTGTTTCCTGTAACATCTAAAAAATAAAGCAACAGAGCCTAGGGCACTTCCACTTATGGTCCTATAGCTTAGGGAAATTAAAATCAAAAAGACACAGCCACCCCAAAGTTTGGGATGGCTCTGTTTACAAGAATCTCGTTTACGGTACAAGTTCAATATCGCAGAAAGTGAAAAATGGATAAAGATGTTCTGGTACTGACATACAATGCAATACCACTCAGCAATGAAATCTATGTCATCAGGCCCGTAGCAGCATAATGAGTGGATTCAGGTATGATGATGCTAACTGAAATAAGTCACAGAGAAAAAGAAACATTATAAGATATCACTAATACACGGAATGTAAACTTGGCTACACAGGAACTGGATTACAAAAGAGAAGAGGGTCTCAAATGTAGAAAACCAACTTATGCTTGCTTAAGGGGAAAGGTGAGTTGGGGTGCTGCATAAAACCAGAGATTGAAATGAGCACAGATAAAGTTCCTTAAGCCAAATATGGAATAGACAAGAGCTACTCCTTGCTCAACGAAATGGACTCAACACCCCATATTAAACGCCTAAGAATGTACCTGACTAGTAAGTATCTTAAAACCTATGGATTGCTATGCCTCCAAAAGAGAATCAAGCGTGTGTACAGGGGTATAAACGCAGCAGTGATAGGAATGGAGAGGTTCGGTGAGCAAATGAAGACCCTTTGAAGTCATATTGCACAGTACCCATTCCACGGGTCTCAACTCTCCTGGTTTAAGGGATTCTTCCTACAGCTAAAACATGCATGTGGAACCCAGAGTATGATCAACCGTGTGATCGGGAGACGTGTTCCGGTATGTCTCAGTTCTCATCCCCTGGTACTCGGGTGCAACATTCCAGATGCTTTACTAACACTCTCCCGACTTGGAGAGTTAGTGCCTTTAACCTCCTGTTTGGCCCAGTTTGCAATTTCTGCGGAAGATGAACAGGAATAGGGAGAACAAATGAGAGACTAGCTGGAGGTGTCTGGACGGGCAAATTTAACTCTCATTTCCCACCAGGAAGAGGAATTCACCAAAGGATCAGCGTGCCGTGCCGGAACCAGATTAGGGCCTAAAGCAATCGTGCGGTGTTGCGGCCAGCTCACAAGAAAGCGAGTTGAAGAAAGGAGCTCAGGGGCACTGTAATTCACAAACCTGCAGAGTTATAAATGACAGCTATCGTCCAAAAATATACTGAAGTAAGGCTGCCAAGAGGTCTTGAATGCAGGGCAGAATTTCAGGAAACCGATTTCAGGAGGTAGACTGGAATTGCATTTAAAGCATAGGAAAAGACGCAGAACGTCCACAATGATGCACTTGGCCAAAAAGGGCGTATGCGTTTTTTCCTGAATATATTCAGGAAGAAAAGCATACGCACCTTTTGGCCAACCATGCAAGCTTGCAAAGGAAATCTGCACTACAATGAAGTCTCACTTCCCCACGGTCAAAGGGGCCATCTGAAAAAAGTGTAAAATCCAGAAAGGCAGGACAGGCCATGGAGAACTGGCAGCCTTGTTATGCTGATGGGCGGGATGTAAATTGCCAACAGCCACTGGGGAGAAGAGTATGGTGTTTCCTGAAACATCTAAAAAACAAAGCAACAGAGCCTAGGGCACTTCCACTTATGGTCCTATAGCTTAGGGAAATTAAAATCAAAAAGACACAGCCACCCCAAAGTTTGGGATGGCTCTGTTTACAAGAACCTCGTTTACGGTACAAGTTCAATATCGCAGAAAGTGAAAACTGGATAAAGAAGTTGTGGTACTTACGTACAATGCAATATCACTCAGCAATGAAATCTATGTCATCACGTGCATAGCAGAATAATGAGTGGATTCAGGTATGATGATTCTAACTGAAATAAGTCACACAGAAAAAGAAACATCATAAGATATCACTAATACACGGAATGTAAACTTGGCTACACAGGAACTGGATTACAAAACAGAACAGGGTCTCAAATGCAGAAAACCAACTTATGCTTGCTTAAGGGGAAAGGTGAGTTGGGTGCTGCATAAAACCAGAGATTGAAATGAGCACAGATAAAGTTCCTTAAGCCAAATATGGAATAGACAAGAGCTACTCCTTTCTCAACGAAATGGACTCAACACCCCATATTAAACGCCTAAGAATGTACCTGACTAGTAAGTATCTTAAAACCTATGGATTGCTATGTCTCCAAAAGAGAATCAAGCGTGTGTACAGGGGCATAAACGCAGCAGTGATAGGATTGGAGACGTTCGGTGAGCAAATGAAAACCCTTTGAAGTCATATTGCATGGTACACATTCCAAGGGTCTCAACTCTCCAGGATTAAGGGATTCTTCCTTCAGCTAAAACATGCATGAGGAACCCTGAGTATGATCAACCATGTGATCGTGAGACGTGTTCAAGTATGTCTCAGTTCTCGTACCCTGGTACTCGGGTGCAACATTCCAGATGCTTTACTAACACTCTCCCGACTTGGAGAGTCAGTGCCTTTAACCTCCTGTTTGGCCCAGTTTGCAATTTCTGCGGAAGATGAACAGGAATAGGAGAACCAATGAGAGACTAGCTGGAGGTGTCTGGATGGGAAAATTTAACTCTCATTTCCGACCAGGAAGAGGAATTAACCAAAGGCTCAGCGTGCCGTGCCAGAACCAGATTAGGGCCTGAAGCAATCGTGTGGTGATGCGGCCAGCTCACAAGAAAACGAGTTGAAGAAAGGAGCTCAGGGGCACTGTAATTCACAAACCTGCAGAGTTATAAATGACAGCTATCCTCCAAAAACATACTGAAGTAAGGCTGCCAAGAGGACTTGAAAGTGGGGCAGAATTGCAGGAAACCGATTTCAGGAGGTAGACTGGAATTGCATTTAAACCATAGGAAAAGAGGCAGAACGTCCACAACGATGCACTTGGCCAAAAAGGGCGTATGCGTTTTTTCCTGAATATATTCAGGAAAAAACACATACGCCCTTTTTGGCCAACCAAGCAAGCTTGCAAAGGAAATCTGCACTACAATGAAGTCTCACTTCCCCCGGTCAAAAGGGCCACCTGAAAAAAGTGTAAAATCCAGAAAGGCAGGACAGGCCATGGAGAACTGGGAGCCTTGTTATGCTGATGGGCGGGATGTAAATTGCCAACAGCCACTCGGGAGAAGTGTATGGTGTTTCCTGAAACATCTAAAAAACAAAGAAACAGAGCCTAGGGCACTTCCACTTATGGTCCTATACCTTAGGGAAATTAAAATCAAAAAGACACAGCCACGCCAAAGTTTGGGACAGCTCTGTTTACAAGAACCTCGTTTACGGTACAAGTTCAATATCGCAGAAAGTGAAAAATGGATAAAGAAGTTGTGGTACTTACGTACAATGCAATATCACTCAGCAATGAAATCTATGTCATCAGGCCCGTAGCAGCATAATGAGTGGATTCAGGTGTGATGATTCTAACTGAAATAAGTCACACAGAAAAAGAAACATCATAAGATATCACTAATACACGGAATGTAAACTTGGCTACACAGGAACTGGATTACAAAACAGAAGGGGGTCTCAAATTTAGAAAACCAACTTATGCTGGCTTAAGGGGAAAGGTGAGTTGGGGTGCTGCATAAAACCAGAGATTGAAATGAGCACAGATAAAGTTCCTTAAGCCAAATATGGAATAGACAAGAGCTACTCCTTGCTCAACGAAATGGACTCAACACCCCATATTAAACGCCTAAGAATGTACCTGACTAGTAAGTATCTTAAAACCTATGGATTGCTATGTCTCTGAAAGAGAATCAAGCGTGTGTACAGGGGCATAAACGCAGCAGTGATAGGATTGGAGAGGTTCAGTGAGCAAATGAAGACCCTTTGAAGTCATATTGCATGGTACCCATTCCACGGGTCTCAATTCTCCAGGTTTAAGGGATTCTTCCTTCAGCTAAAACATGCATGTGGAACCCAGAGTATGATCAACCGTGTGATCGGGAGACGTGTTCAAATATATCTCAGTTTTCATCCCCTGGTACTCGGGTGCAACATTCCAGATGCTTTACTAACACTCTCCTGACTTGGAGAGTCAGTGCCTTTAACCTCCTGTTTGGCCCAGGTTGCAATTTCTGCGGAAGATGAACAGGAATAGGGAGAACCAATGAGAGACTAGCTGGAGGTGTCTGGACGGGCAAATTTAACTCTCATTTCCCACCAGGAAGTGGAATTAACCAAAGGCTCAGCGTGCCGTGCCGGAACCAGATTAGGGCCTGAAGCAATCCTGCGGTGTTGCGGCCAGCTCACAAGAAAGCGAGTTGAAGAAAGGAGCTCAGGGGCACTGTAATTCACAAACCTGCAGAGTTATAAATGACAGCTATCGTCCAAAAATATACTGAAGTAAGGCTGCCAAGAGGACTTGAACGCGGGGCAGAATTGCAGGAAACCCATTTCAGGAGGTAGACTGGAATTGCATTGAAAGCATAGGAAAAGAGGCAGAACGTCCACAATGATGCACTTGGCCAAAAAGGGCATATGCGTTTTTTCCTGAATATATTCAGGAAAAAACGCATACGCCCTTTTTGGCCAACCAAGCAAGCTTGCAAAGGAAATCTGCACTACAATGAAGTCTCACTTCCCCCGGTCAAAAGGGCCATCTGAAAAAAGTGTAAAATCCAGAAAGGCAGGACAGGCCATGGAGAACTGGGAGCCTTGTTATGCTGATGGGCGGGATGTAAATTGCCAACAGCCACTTGGGAGAAGTGTATGGTGTTTCCTGAAACATCTAAAAAACAAAGCAACAGAGCCTAGGGCACGTCCACTTATGGTCCTATAGCTTAGGGAAATTAAAATCAAAAAGACACAGCCACCTCAAAGTTTGGGACGGCTCTGTTTACAAGAACCTCGTTTACGGTACAAGTTCAATATCGCAGAAAGTGAAAAATGGATAAAGAAGTTGTGGTACTTACGTACAATGCAATATCACTCAGCAATGAAATCTATGTCATCAGGCTCGTAGCAGCATAATGAGTGGATTCAGGTATGATGATTCTAACTGAAATAAGTCACACAGAAAAAGAAACATCATAAGATATCACTAATAAACGGAATGTAAACTTGGCTACACAGGAACTGGATTACAAAACAGAAGGGGGTCTCAAATTTAGAAAACCAACTTATGCTGGCTTAACGGGAAAGGTGAGTTGGGGTGCTGCATAAAACCAGAGATTGAAATGAGCACAGATAAAGTTCCTTAAGCCAAATATGGAATAGACAAGAGCTACTCCTTGCTCAACGAAATGGACTCATCACCCCATATTAAACGCCTAAGAATGTACCTGACTAGTAAGTATCTTAAAACCTATAGATAGCTATGTCTGTGAAAGAGAATCAAGCGTGTGTACAGGGGTATAAAAGCAGCAGTGATAGGATTGCAGAGGTTCGGTGAGCAAATGAAGACCCTTTGAAGTCATATTGCATGGTACCCATTCCACGGGTCTCAACTCTCCAGGTTTAAGGGATTCTTCCTTCAGCTAAAACATGCATGTGGAACCCAGAGTATGATCAACCGTGTGATCGGGAGACGTGTTCAAATATGTCTCAGTTTTCGTCCCCTAGTACTCAGGTGCAACATTCCAGATGCTATACTAACACTCTCCCGACTTGGAGAGTCAGTGCCTTTAACCTCCTGTTTGGCCCAGTTTGCAATTTCTGCGGAAGATGAACAGGAATAGGGAGAACCAATGAGAGACTAGCTGGAGGTGTCTGGACGGGCAAATTTAACTCTCATTTCCCACCAGGAAGAGGAATTAACCAAAGGCTCAGCGTGCCGTGCCGGAACCAGATTAGGGCATGAAGCAATCCTGCGGTGTTGCGGCCAGCTCACAAGAAAGCGAGTTGAAGAAAGGAGCTCAGGGGCACTGTAATTCACAAACCTGCAGAGTTATAAATGACAGCTATCGTCCAAAAATATACTGAAGTAAGGCTGCCAAGAGGACTTGAACGCGGGGCAGAATTGCAGGAAACCCATTTCAGGAGGTAGACTGGAATTGCATTTAAAGCATAGGAAAAGAGGCAGAACGTCCACAATGATGCACTTGGCCAAAAAGGGCGTATGCGTTTTTTCCTGAATATATTCAGGAAAAAACGCATACGCCCTTTTTGGCCAACCAAGCAAGCTTGCAAAGGAAATCTGCACTACAATGAAGTCTCACTTCCCCCGGTCAAAAGGGCCATCTGAAAAAAGTGTAAAATCCAGAAAGGCAGGACAGGCCATGGAGAACTGGGAGCCTTGTTATGCTGATGGGCGGGATGTAAATTGCCAACAGCCACTTGGCAGAAGTGTATGGTGTTTCCTGAAACATCTAAAAAACAAAGCAACAGAGCCTAGGGCACTTCCACTTATGGTCCTATAGCTTACGGAAATTAAAATCAAAAAGGAAAAGCCACCCCAAAGTTTCGGACAGCTCTGTTTACAAGAACCTCGTTTACGGTACAAGTTCAATATCGCAGAAAGTGAAAAATGGATAAAGAAGTTGTGGTACTTACGTACAATGCAATATCACTCAGCAATGAAAACTATGTCATCAGGCCTGTAGCAGCATAATGAGTGGATTCAGGTATGATGATTCTAACTGAAATAAGTCACTCAGAAAGAGAAACATCATAAGATATCACTAATACACGGAATGTAAACTTGGCTACACAGGAACTGGATTACAAAACAGAAGAGGGTCTCAAATTTAGAAAACCAACTTATGCTGGCTTAACGGGAAAGGTGAGTTGGGGTGCTGCATAAAACCAGAGATTGAAATGAGCACAGATAAAGTTCCTTAAGTCAAATATGGAATAGACAAGAGCTACTCCTTGCTCAACGATATGGACTCAACACCCCATATTAAACGCCTAAGAATGTACCTGACTAGTAAGTACCTTAAAACCTATGGATTGCTATGTCTCTGAAAGAGAATCAAGTGTGTGTATAGGGGCATAAACGCAGCAGTGATAGGATTGGAGAGGTTCGGTGAGCAAATGAAGACCCTTTGAAGTCATATTGCATGGTACCCATTCCACGGGTCTCAACTCTCCAGATTTAAGGGATTCTTCCTTCAGCTAAAACATGCATGTGGAACCCAGACTATGATCAACCGTGTGATCGGGAGACGTGTTCCAATATGTCTCAGTTTTCGTCCCCTGGTACTCGGGTGCAACATTCCAGATGCTTTACTAACACTCTCCCGACTTGGAGAGTCAGTGCCTTTAACCTCCTGTTTGGCCCAGTTTGCAATTTCTGCGGAAGATGAACAGGAATAGGGAGAACCAATGAGAGACTAGCTGGAGGTGTCTGGACGGGCAAATTTAACTCTCATTTCCCACCAGGAAGAGGAATTCACCAAAGGCTCAGCGTGCCGTGCCAGAACCAGATTAGGGCCTGAAGCAATCCTGCGGTGTTGCTGCCAGCTCACAAGAAAGCGAGTTGAAGAAAGGAGCTCAGGGGCACTGTAATTCACAAACCTGCAGAGTTATAAATGACAGCTATCGTCCAAAAATATACTCAAGTAAGGCTGCCAAGAGGACTTGAAAGCGGGGCAGAATTGCAGGAAACCGATTTCAGGAGGTAGACTGGAATTGCATTGAAAGCATAGGAAAAGAGACAGAACGTCGACAATGATGCACTTGGCCAAAAAGGGCGTATGCGTTTTTTCCTGAATATATTCAGGAAAAAACGCATACGCCCTTTTTGGCCAACCAAGCAAGCTTGCAAAGGAAATCTGCACTACAATGAAGTCTCACTTCCCCCCGGTCAAAAGGGCCATCTGAATAAAGTGTAAAATCCAGAAAGGCAGGACAGGCCATGGAGAACTGGGAGCCTTGTTATGCTGATGGGCGGGATGTAAATTGCCAACAGCCACTTGGGAGAAGTGTATGGTGTTTCCTGAAACATCTAAAAAACAAAGCAACAGAGCCTAGGGCACGTCCACTTATGGTCCTATAGCTTAGGGAAATTAAAATCAAAAAGACACAGCCACCCCAAAGTTTGGGACGGCTCTGTTTACAAGAACCTCGTTTACGGTACAAGTTCAATATCGCAGAAAGTGAAAAATGGATAAAGAAGTTGTGGTACTTACGTACAATGCAATATCACTCAGCAATGAAATCTATGTCATCAGGCCCGTAGCAGCATAATGAGTGGATTCAGGTATGATGATTCTAACTGAAATAAGTCACACAGAAAAAGAAACATCATAAGATATCACTAATACACGGAATGTAAACTTGGCTACACAGGAACTGGATTACAAAACAGAAGGGGGTCTCAAATTTAGAAAACCAACTTATGCTGGCTTAACGGGAAAGGTGAGTTGGGGTGCTGCATAAAACCAGAGATTGAAATGAGCACAGATAAATTTCCTTAAGCCAAATATGGAATAGACAAGAGCTACTCCTTGCTCAACGAAATGGACTCAACACCCCATATTAAACGCCTAAGAATGTACCTGACTAGTAAGTATCTTAAAACCTATGGATTGCTATGTCTCTGAAAGAGAATCAAGCATGTGTACAGGGGCATAAACGCAGCAGTGATAGGATTGGAGAGGTTCGGTGAGCAAATGAAGACCCTTTGAAGTCATATTTCATGGTACCCATTCCACGGGTCTCAACTCTCCAGGTTTAAGGGATTCTTCCTTCAGCTAAAACATGCATGTGGAACACAGACTATGATCAACCGTGTGATCGGGAGACGTGTTCCAATATATCTCAGTTTTCGTCCCCTGGTACTCGGGTGCAACATTCCAGATGCTTTACTAACACTCTCCCGACTTGGAGAGTCAGTGCCTTTAACCTCCTGTTTGGCCCAGTTTGCAATTTCTGCGGAAGATGAACAGGAATAGGGAGAACCAATGAGAGACTAGCTGGAGGTGTCTGGACGGGCAAATTTAACTCTCATTTCCCACCAGGAAGAGGAATTCACCAAAGGCTCAGCGTGCCGTGCCGGAACCAGATTAGGGCCTGAAGCAATCCTGCGGTGTTGCGGCCAGCTCACAAGAAAGCGACTTGAAGAAAGGAGCTCAGGGGCACTGTAATTCACAAACCTGCAGAGTTATAAATGACAGCTATCGTCCAAAAATATACTGAAGTAAGGCTGCCAAGAGGACTTGAAACCGGGGCAGAATTGCAGGAAACCGATTTCAGGAGGTAGACTGGAATTGCATTGAAAGCATAGGAAAAGAGACAGAACGTCGACAATGATGCACTTGGCCAAATAGGGCGTATGCGTTTTTTCCTGAATATATTCAGGAAAAAACGCATACGCCCTTTTTGGCCAACCAAGCAAGCTTGCAAAGGAAATCTACACTACAATGAAGTCTCACTTCCCCCTGGTCAAAAGGGCCATCTGAAAAAAGTGTAAAATCCAGAAAGGCAGGACAGGCCATGGAGAATTGGGAGCCTTGTTATGCTGATGGGCGGGATGTAAATTGCCAACAGCCACTTGGGAGAAGTGTATGGTGTTTCCTGAAACATCTAAAAAACAAAGCAACAGAGCCTAGGGCACGTCCACTTATGGTCCTATAGCTTAGGGAAATTAAAATCAAAAAGACACAGCCACCCCAAAGTTTGGGACGGCTCTGTTTACAAGAACCTCGTTTACGGTACAAGTTCAATATCGCAGAAAGTGAAAAATGGATAAAGAAGTTGTGGTACTTACGTACAATGCAATATCACTCAGCAATGAAATCTATGTCATCAGGCCCGTAGCAGCATAATGAGTGGATTCAGGTATGATGATTCTAACTGAAATAAGTCACACAGAAAAAGAAACATCATAAGATATCACTAATACACGGAATGTAAACTTGGCTACACAGGAACTGGATTACAAATCAGAAGGGGGTCTCAAATTTAGAAAACCAACTTATGCTGGCTTAACGGGAAAGGTGAGTTGGGGTGCTGCATAAAACCAGAGATTGAAATGAGCACAGATAAAGGTCCTTAAGCCAAATATGGAATAGACAAGAGCTACTCCTTGCTCAACGAAATGGACTCAACACCCCATATTAAACGCCTAAGAATGTACCTGACTAGTAAGTATCTTAAAACCTATGGATTGCTATGTCTCTGAAAGAGAATCAAGCGTGTGTACAGGGGCATAAACGCAGCAGTGATAGGATTGGAGAGGTTCAGTGAGCAAATGAAGACCCTTTGAAGTCATATTGCATGGTACCCATTCCACGGGTCTCAATTCTCCAGGTTTAAGGGATTCTTCCTTCAGCTAAAACATGCATGTGGAACCCAGAGTATGATCAACCGTGTGATCGGGAGACGTGTTCAAATATATCTCAGTTTTCATCCCCTGGTACTCGGGTGCAACATTCCAGAGGCTTTACTAACACTCTCCTGACTTGGAGAGTCAGTGCCTTTAACCTCCTGTTTGGCCCAGTTTGCAATTTCTGCGGAAGATGAACAGGAATAGGGAGAACCAATGAGAGACTAGCTGGAGGTGTCTGGACGGGCAAATTTAACTCTCATTTCCCACCAGGAAGAGGAATTAACCAAAGGCTCAGCGTGCCGTGCCGGAACCAGATTAGGGCCTGAAGCAATCCTGCGGTGTTGCGGCCAGCTCACAAGAAAGCGAGTTGAAGAAAGGAGCTCAGGGGCACTGTAATTCACAAACCTGCAGAGTTATAAATGACAGCTATCGTCCAAAAATATACTGAAGTAAGGCTGCCAAGAGGACTTGAACGCGGGGCAGAATTGCAGGAAACCCATTTCAGGAGGTAGACTGGAATTGCATTTAAAGCATAGGAAAAGAGGCAGAACGTCCACAATGATGCACTTGGCCAAAAAGGGCGTATGCGTTTTTTCCTGAATATATTCAGGAAAAAACGCATACGCCCTTTTTGGCCAACCAAGCAAGCTTGCAAAGGAAATCTGCACTACAATGAAGTCTCACTTCCCCCGGTCAAAAGGGCCATCTGAAAAAAGTGTAAAATCCAGAAAGGCAGGACAGGCCATGGAGAACTGGGAGCCTTGTTATGCTGATGGGCGGGATGTAAATTGCCAACAGCCACTTGGCAGAAGTGTATGGTGTTTCCTGAAACATCTAAAAAACAAAGCAACACAGCCTAGGGCACTTCCACTTATGGTCCTATAGCTTACGGAAATTAAAATCAAAAAGGAAAAGCCACCCCAAAGTTTCGGACAGCTCTGTTTACAAGAATCTCGTTTACGGTAAAAGTTCAATATCGCAGAAAGTGAAAAATGGATAAAGAAGTTGTGGTACTTACGTACAATGCAATATCACTCAGCAATGAAAACTATGTCATCAGGCCTGTAGCAGCATAATGAGTGGATTCAGGTATGATGATTCTAACTGAAATAAGTCACACAGAAAAAGAAACATCATAAGATATCACTAATACACGGAATGTAAACTTGGCTACACAGGAACTGGATTACAAAACAGAAGAGGGTCTCAAATTTAGAAAACCAACTTATGCTGGCTTAACGGGAAAGGTGAGTTGGGGTGCTGCATAAAACCAGAGATTGAAATGAGCACAGATAAAGTTCCTTAAGTCAAATATGGAATAGACAAGAGCTACTCATTGCTCAACGATATGGACTCAACACCCCATATTAAACGCCTAAGAATGTACCTGACTAGTAAGTACCTTAAAACCTATGGATTGCTATGTCTCTGAAAGAGAATCAAGTGTGTGTATAGGGGCATAAACGCAGCAGTGATAGGATTGGAGAGGTTCGGTGAGCAAATGAAGACCCTTTGAAGTCATATTGCATGGTACCCATTCCACGGGTCTCAACTCTCCAGGTTTAAGGGATTCTTCCTTCAGCTAAAACATGCATGTGGAACCCAGACTATGATCAACCATGTGATCGGGAGACGTGTTCAAATATGTCTCAGTTTTCGTCCCCTGGTACTCGGGTGCAACATTCCAGATGCTTTACTAACACTCTCCCGACTTCGAGAGTCAGTGCCTTTAACCTCCTGTTTGGCCCAGTTTGCAATTTCTGCGGAAGATGAACAGGAATAGGGAGAACCAATGAGAGACTAGCTGGAGGTGTCTGGACGGGCAAATTTAACTCTCATTTCCCACCAGGAAGAGGAATTCACCAAAGGCTCAGCGTGCCGTGCCAGAACCAGATTAGGGCCTGAAGCAATCCTGCGGTGTTGCGGCCAGCTCACAAGAAAGCGAGTTGAAGAAAGGAGCTCAGGGGCACTGTAATTCACAAACCTGCAGAGTTATAAATGACAGCTATCGTCCAAAAATATACTCAAGTAAGGCTGCCAAGAGGACGTGAAAGCGGGGCAGAATTGCAGGAAACCGATTTCAGGAGGTAGACTGGAATTGCATTGAAAGCATAGGAAAAGAGACAGAACGTCGACAATGATGCACTTGGCCAAATAAGGCGTCTGCGTTTTTTCCTGAATATATTCAGGAAAAAACGCAAACGCCCTTTTTGGCCAACCAAGCAAGCTTGCAAAGGAAATCTGCACTACAATGAAGTCTCACTTCCCCCCGGTCAAAAGGGACATCTGAATAAAGTGTAAAATCCAGAAAGGCAGGACAGGCCATGGAGAACTGAGAGCCTTGTTATGCTGATGGGCAGGATGTAAATTGCCAACAGCCACTTGGGAGAAGTGTATGGTGTTTCCTGAAACATCTAAAAAACAAAGCAACAGAGCCTAGGGCACTTCCACTTATGGTCCTATAGCTTAGGGAAATTAAAATCAAAAAGAGACAGCCACCCCAAAGTTTGGGACGGCTCTGTTTACAAGAACCGTGTTTACGGTACAAGTTCAATATCACAGAAAGTTAAAAAATGGATAAAGAAGTTGTGGTACTTACGTACAATGCAATATCACTCAGCAATGAAATCTATGTCATCAGGCCCGTAGCAGCATAATGAGTGGATTCAGGTATGATGATTCTAACTGAAATAAGTCACACAGAAAAAGAAACATCATAAGATATCACTAATACACGGAATGTAAACTTGGCTACACAGGAACTGGATTACAAAACAGAAGGGGGTCTCAAATTTAGAAAACCAACTTATGCTGGCTTAACGGGAAAGGTGAGTTGGGGTGCTGCATAAAACCAGAGATTGAAATGAGCACAGATAAAGTTCCTTAAGCCAAATATGGAATAGACAAGAGCTACTCCTTGCTCAACAAAATGGACTCAACACCCCATATTAAACGCCTAAGAATGTACCTGACTAGTAAGTATCTTAAAACCTTTGGATTGCTATGTCTCTGAAAGAGAATCAAGCGTGTGTACAGGGGCATAAACGCAGCAGTGATAGGATTGGAGAGGTTCAGTGAGCAAATGAAGACCCTTTGAAGACATATTGCATGGTACCCATTCCACGGGTCTCAATTCTCCAGGTTTAAGGGATTCTTCCTTCAGCTAAAACATGCATGTGGAACCCAGAGTATGATCAACCGTGTCATCGGGAGACGTGTTCAAATATATCTCAGTTTTCGTCCCCTGGTACTCGGGTGCAACATTCCAGATGCTTTACTAACACTCTCCTGACTTGGAGAGTCAGTGCCTTTAACCTCCTGTTTGGCCCAGTTTGCAATTTCTGCGGAAGATGAACAGGAATAGGGAGAACCAATGAGAGACTAGCTGGAGGTGTCTGGACGGGCAAATTTAACTCTCATTTCCCACCAGGAAGAGGAATTAACCAAAGGCTCAGCGTGCCGTGCCGGAACCAGATTAGGGCCTGAAGCAATCCTGCGGTGTTGCGGCCAGCTCACAAGAAAGCGAGTTGAAGAAAGGAGCTCAGGGGCACTGTAATTCACAAACCTGCAGAGTTATAAATGACAGCTATCGTCCAAAAATATACTGAAGTAATGCTGCCAAGAGGACTTGAACGCGGGGCAGAATTGCAGGAAACCCATTTCAGGAGGTAGACTGGAATTGCATTTAAAGCATAGGAAAAGAGGCAGAACGTCCACAATGATGCACTTGGCCAAAAAGGGCGTATGCGTTTTTTCCTGAATATATTCAGGAAAAAACGCATACGCCCTTTTTGGCCAACCAAGCAAGCTTGCAAAGGAAATCTGCACTACAATGAAGTCTCACTTCCCCCTGTCAAAAGGGCCATCTGAAAGAAGTGTAAAATCCAGAAAGGCAGGACAGGCCATGGAGAACTGGGAGCCTTGTTATGCTGATGGGCGGGATGTAAATTGCCAACAGCCACTTTGGAGAAGTGTATGGTGTTTCCTGAAACATCTAAAAAACAAAGCAACAGAGCCTAGGGCACGTCCACTTATGGTCCTATAGCTTAGGGAAATTAAAATCAAAAAGGAAAAGCCACCCCAAAGTTTCGGACAGCTCTGTTTACAAGAACCTCGTTTACGGTACAAGTTCAATATCGCAGAAAGTGAAAAATGGATAAAGAAGTTGTGGTACTTACGTACAATGCAATATCACTCAGCAATGAAAACTATGTCATCAAGCCTGTAGCAGCATAATGAGTGGATTCAGGTATGATGATTCTAACTGAAATAAGTCACACAGAAAAAGAAACATCATAAGATATCACTAATACACGGAATGTAAACTTGGCTACACAGGAACTGGATTACAAAACAGAAGAGGGTCTCAAATTTAGAAAACCAACTTATGCTGGCTTAAGGGGAAAGGTGAGTTGGGGTGCTGCATAAAACCAGAGATTGAAATGAGCACAGATAAAGTTCCTTAAGCCAAATATGGAATAGACAAGAGCTACTCCTTGCTCAACGAAGTGGACTCAACACCCCATATTAAACGCCTAAGAATATACCTGACTAGTAAGTATCTTAAAACCTATGGATTGCTATGTCTCCGAAAGAGAATCAAGCGTGTGTACAGGGGCATAAACGCAGCAGTGATAGGATTGGAGAGGTTCGGTGAGCAAATGAAGACCCTTTGAAGTCATATTGCATGGTACCCATTCCACGGGTCTCAACTCTTCAGGTTTAAGGGATTCTTCCTTCAGCCAAAGCATGCATTTGGAACCCAGAGTATGATCAACTGTGTGATCGGGAGACGTGTTCCAATATGTCTCAGTTTTCCTCCACTGGTACTCGGTTGCAACATTCCAGATGCTTTACTAACACTCTCCCAACTTGAGGAGTCAGTGCCTTTAACCTCCTGTTTGGCCCAGTTTGCAATTTCTGCAGAAGATGAACAGGAATAGGGAGAACCAATGAGAGACAAGCTGGAGGTGTCTGGACGGGCAAATTTAACTCTCATTTCCCACCAGGAAGAGGAATTAACCAAAGGCTCAGCGTGCCGTGCCAGAACCAGATTGGGGCCTGAAGCAATCCTGCGGTGTTGCGGCCAGCTCACAAGAAAACGAGTTGAAGAAAGGAGCTCAGGGGCACTGTAATTCACAAACCTGCAGAGTTATAAATGACAGCTATCGTCCAAAAATATACTGAAGTAAGGCTGCCAAGAGGACTTGAAAGCGGGGCAGAATTGCAGGAAACCGATTTCAGGAGGTAGACTGGAATTGCATTGAAAGCATAGGAAAAGAGGCAGAACGTCGACAATGATGCACTTGGCCAAAAAGGGCGTATGCGTTTTTTCCTGAATATATTCAGGAAAAAACGCATACGCCCTTTTTGGCCAACCAAGCAAGCTTGCAAAGGAAATCTGCACTACAATGAAGTCTCACTTCCCCCCAGTCAAAAGGGCCATCTGAAAAAAGTGTAAAATCCAGAAAGGCAAGACAGGCCATGGAGAACTGGGAGCCTTGTTATGCTGATGGGCGGGATGTAAATTGCCAACAGCCACTCGGGAGAAGTGTATGGTGTTTCCTGAAACATCTAAAAAACAAAGCAACAGAGCCTAGGGCACTTCCACTTATGGTCCTATAGCTTAGGCAAATTAAATTCAAAAAGACACAGCCACCCCAAAATTTGGGACGGCTCTGTTTACAGGAACCTCTTCTGTAGCACAAGTTAAATATGCCAGATAGCAAATAATGGATAAAGAAGTTGCGGTACTTACGTACAACAGAATACCTCTCAGCAATGAAAACTATGTCACCAGGCCCGTACCAGCATAATGAGTGGATTGAGGCACGGTGATTCTAAGTGAAAAAAGTCACACAGAAAAAGAAACATCATAAGGTATCACTAATACACGGAATGTGAACTTGGCTACACATGAACTGAGTTACAAAACAGAACAGGGTCTCAAGTTTAGAAAACCAACTTATGCTTGCTTAAGGGGGAAGGTGAGTTGGGGTGCTGCATAAAACCAGAGTTTGAATTTAGCACAGATACCGTTCCATCAGCCAAATATGTAATAGACAAGACCTACCCCTTGCTCAACAAAATGGACTCCACAATGAGGTATCACCTCACACCTGATAGAATGGGCATCATCAGAAAATCTACAAACAAAAAATGCTGGAAAGGGTGTGGAGAAAAGGAACCCTCTTCCACTATTGTTGGGAATATAAATTGATACAGTCACTATGGAGAACAATATGGAGTTTCTTAAGAAACTAACAATAGAATTACCATATGATACAGCAATCCCAGTACTGGACATATACCCAGACAAAACCATAAATCAAAAAGAGACATTCACCGCAATGTTCATTGCCTCACTCTTTACAATATCGAGGTAATGGAAGCAACCTAAATGCCCACAGACAGACGAATGCATAAAGCTGTGGTACATATATAAAATGGAATATTACTAAGCCATGAAAAGGAATGAAATTGGGTCATTTGTAGAGACGTCGATGGATCTAGAGACTGTCATACAGAGTGAAGTAAGTCAGAAAGAGAAAAACAAATCTTGTATATTCATGCATATATGTGGAACCTAGAAAAACTGTACAGATTAACCATTTTGCAAGGCATAAATAGAGCAACAGATGTAGACAACAAACGTATGGACAACAAGGGGGAAAGCTGTTGGGGGGGTGGTGGTGGGAGGAGTTGAGAGACTGGGATTGGCATGTATACATTTATATGTATAAAATAGATAACCAATAAGAACCTGCTGTATAAAAATATAAAATAAAATTCAAAATTAAAAAGAAATAAAATTTAAAAAATAAAACAGTAAAAACAATTATTCCCTTCACATACATGTATTTATATGAATAAATTATTTCCATGCTTATATCTGTAAATACAAAAAAGAGGAATAAAATCTACCTTGAACCAAAAACGAAAAAGAGAAAAAAAACACAGAACCCACCAGTTCCACAGAGGAAAACCGTATCAGGGCACTTGCTCCAGTTGTAAACAATTCTGAAGTTGGCCAGTGGTGGGGAATCGTCTCCCATTCAGCCAGAAGCCCCCACGCAACAAGCGTCCTCATTGCAAAGCTGGGGCACCATGCCGAGGCATCTGTGAGTAAACGTGAGCTGAGCCCCAGGCCAGTTGCTGCTGAACTATTCCCACCCGTCCCAGGTAAAACACCTGAATATATACAAGGACTTGAAAGCCTAGAGGAAGGGCCATAGAGCCACACGAGTGACAGCATGCCGGCCGACTTGGTGCCTGCAGGCCAGCCAGGATGGTCCTGGCCCTGGGTGCTCTTCTGGAAGATTTCCATTTCCCTGCCTGAGATACCCGTCCTGTCCCTGCCCCCACTGCTTTTTTCCTTCCTCACCTCTGCCCAGGGAGAAATTCCAGCAGCAGGTATGGGTGACACATCCTCTTCTTTAGCAGGTGGCAGCCTGGCAACTGCTGCAGAAAGTCCAGCAGAGCCCCACTCACACTGGGCCACCCACAAAGCCGTGGCCTCTCACTCCCTCCCACCAGCCCAGCCCCGAGACTGCTGACAGGGCAGAGAAAATGGCGTCAGGCACGGCTGCAGGGGCTCTTGCTGCCTGGAGTGGTATTTATATTGATCTCAACCCAGGCACACCTGGGGAGGGCTGGCCGGCACGGTAAGGCTGCCCAGGTCAGCCAATCATCACCCCTCAGGGGCTCACAGTTGCAGAAAATGGAACTTGCTGAACCGGCCAGGTCCAAGGAACAGGTGTGGGCTCCTGAGAGTCAGGATAGACAAGGGGCTGCAGCTTTGGCTTGTTTTCTAATCATTTTATCTGGCCCATGAGTGGGAGACAACTTCAAGAAAACCCTCTCCTAATGAGAGGAACCCAGGAGTCAGGGAGAGGAGGGGTGGGTGGTGGTTGGAGACAGAGGCCTGGTGCCCCGGGTGCAGTGGAAGTCTCTGGAAGACCAGGTGGAGGGAGGCCGCACAGAGTGATGCCCAGGGTCACAGACCTGTCGCAGCTGCTGTTTGTTAGTTCAAGTCCTGCTCTGAGGTGCTCTGTGTCAGCTCTGAGCGACAGGTGAGCTGGGGGTGCTCTGCAATGAGGGCTATGTACACAGTTCCTGTGTGCCCAGCCCTGCCACGGTACCTGCAAGGGTAGCTCTGTATCCTGGGAGGGGCCTGACCACGAGAGCCCCGTGGGCTGGGGTGGGGTTGGGGTACCTGCCCAGGTGAGCTCCATATTCTGGGATTGGTCTGACCACGAGAGCCCCATGGGCTGCTGGGGACCTGGTAAAGGATGTCAGGACAGTCAGTGAAGCCACCGAGGATATACCTCCAGCTGCTCCTAATTCCTACACCCTGCTGGTCATTCTACCAACCACCAGGACATGGTATTCTGTATTAGTCTTCAATGATGCCTTCTTTTGTATTCCATTAGTCCCAGAGTCACAAGAAATTTTGGCTTGTGAGTGGCAGGACTCAACGTACAACTAAAACAATACTTCCAGGCCGTCTTGCCCCAAGGGTGCAAAAATTCCCACACCATCTTTGGGGAAAGCTTAGCTAAAGACCTAAAAGTTCTACCTCTGGAAAAGAAAATCCTCCTTCAGTACGCAGACGACATTCTGATCGCCAGCCCTACTAAGGAGGCCTCTGAACTACCAAGCCAATAAAGGATAGAAGTTGTCCAAGAAAAAGCTCAAATATCACAGACTGCGGTGACCTGCCTGGGCTTCATTCTCACAGAAGGTCGGAGAAGCCCATCCCAGGAAAGGGAAGAAACCATTTGCAGCCTTACCCCTTTCTAAAACTAGAAGACAGCTTAGGGGTTCCTGGGGAGGCCAGGGTTTGCTGCTTCTGGATCCCTAACTACAGTCTACTAGCTGGGCCTCTATATGAAACACTGAAAGGAAAAGATGATGATCCTTTTGAATAGAATCCAGAAGTGGCCTTTCAAGAATGGAAAGAGCAGTCAATTCAGACCCTTGCCCTGGAACTCCCTAATTTAGCTAAACCCTTTGACCTTTACATTCCCGGTGAAAGGTGAATCGCCATTGGAGAATTAGTGCAAAAACTGGGACCACTTGAAATGGAACAATGCAAGAATGCCATCCAGGTAGGATAAACTACGGTCACCAAGGGGTTTGGCCCACTGCCACATCTGGCCAAGATACTGGCAGTATCTAAAAACCTGGAAATCAGCAGCCCAAAAGGCCACCTCCCTCCTAAGGGAAAAGGACCCCACGTGGTGATCCTAACCACCAACCATGCCCTGAAGTTGCAGGGTTAGCTCCGTGGGCACACCAACCTCGAGTGAGGAGGCCCTCCAACTCCAACATCCAGAGAGATAACCGGGGGCAACAGGGCACCATGACGACTCGTGTGAACATCACTTGACCTGGAGTTTCTCTCATAAAACAACAAGAGTGTGTCCCAAAAGAGTAGACTACTGCTTGCAGGACTTACTGCACCCAGAGGGGAGCTAATAATCTTGGCGGGGGAACCGTATACCACACTGTCACCATAGAAAAGCCTACAGACACCGTGATGATGGTGGCCAATAAGACCGGCTGGACTCCTGTTTACTTCAAAAGGCTGTTGACTCAGTGGCCATCATGGTCCTTGATCACCACTGACCCTGGACTGTCTGGGAGTTGAGCGGGCAGGGCTCTGACACCTGGTGCTGTTTGTACGTTAATTCAGGGGCCTAATTGAAGAAAGCGCAGACTACTGGTCAGAGCATCTAGGCTGGCAGAAACGGTCAGCCTAAGGTGGCCGAACAAATGTGGGGCGGGGTGAAACCGGCCCCCACAGCGTCTCTGCACATCTCTTTCCTGGAACCTTAAAGGTCATTAGAATCTATAACACTTCCAATGCTGGTGCTCAGGTGGACGAGCAGGGAGGCAGGGGGCCTGGGGACAATCAACGTCACCTGGAGGCTGCTGGGGAGAAGCTCTGACCCTCGCCCCCGGGTATGAGGCCTCCCAACTCAGCACTCAGCAGTTACAGAAGAAGGGTCTGCACCCTCAGCACTCCAAGAATGAGGAACGGGACAAAAGGCAGAGGAGGGGTTTGTCCCCAGCAAAGCCCATTAAAAATCCCTGGGAGATAAAAATAGAATCTGGGCAATAAAGTCAAGTCTAACCTTTTTTATCCTTTGTGCTTTGTCTAATTTCATGTGCTCCTAGGGTCCCGCATGCAGAGGTTCCACACCCGGCACTTCAGACCAGATTTCCTAGTGCAGAATGGCTGGGTCGACACCTCAGCTCCTGGGGCCCAGTGCAGACTCCGCAATATAGAGCCTGAGCTGCAGCCAACCCGGCCCTCGAGAGCTCCGCCCCCTCCCTCCCACTGACTCTGACAGGATCTCTACACAGCAGCCCAGCCCACAGCCCACGGGGTAGTGCATGCTCTCACCTCTCCATTCTCTGATCAAAATATAAAGCTTCCTTTGCTTGTGAACCAAACTCAGTCTCGATCTGTTGGCCCCAATGACACTGGGCAGGGGAACACTTGTTGGGGTCCACTCTGGAGGATCAGTAACAGAAATTGAGACTATTGTAACCTCAATGAACAGATGTGTGAGCCAAACTGTAGTTAACATAGAACAGTGTATAAGGCTCGGGTAAAATAAGATGTTTCTAACACTTCCATTTGATATTTCCATCACTTTATTATAAGCAAGTTCAGTGAAAAGGTTTGTCTTATTTGTCAGGTCAATATTAGAGAAACGAAGTGATTTCTTTCCAAGGATGTACATCTAATAATCTTGGTTAAAGCTTCAATCTTGTTTTAAATGCTTTTCCATTGAAAATGATACCTCTCTTTCAGCTCCCCCATTTCTGAGAAGTATAAAATCTTATAATTTATTATTACCAAAGGGGAAAGGTGGGAGGAGGGATAAATTAACAGTTTGGGATTAACACATACACACTGCTATGTATAAAATAGATCATCAACAAGGAACTACTGTATAGCACAGGGAACTACACTCAACAATTTGCAATAACCTATAAGGGGAAATAATCTGAAAAAGAATAGATATTTTTATTGACATCATCTATCAATGACAGTTAAAGTGTAACCTAAGGGAAGCTGGTGGTGAGTGCTCTGACCCTGAAGACTCCAATCATCTAAAGTTTGGACTCTGCCTACTTCCCAAGGCCCTTAATGAACATATGTGTAGCCGTAGCTTAAAAAATTCCCCAGTTTGGGTTTCGGGGAGACACTGATTTTGAAAAAGCCCTGGTGTTCTCCTTACATGAATGGGACTCTTCCTACTGCTAAAACATGTCTGTCACACCCAGAGGATGGTATACCGTCTGATCGGGAAGAGTTTGGAAAAGGCATCTCATCTCCTCATCTCCTGGTGCTCGGGTTCACCCCTCCAGCGTCTTTACTAACAGTCTCCCCACTTGGAGAGGTCAGCACTGTCAACATCCTGTTGCGTACAGTTTGGAATTTGTCCAGAGGATGAAGCGGAAGGATGAGGAACAATGAGAGACAAGTCCTAGGTGTTCAGACAGGCACATGTCACTCTAATTTCCAATCAGGAAGACGAATTGACCAAAGGCTAGGGTTGCCCATGGAAACAGTATAGGGCTTGAGGAAATCCCACTGCTTTGTGACCAGTTCCCATAAACACAAGTTGAACAATGGAACTCAGGGGCAGTAAAATTCACGAAACTGCAGAGTTGAAAATATCCATCACTGAAAAATGTCTTGAGGAAAGTCAGAGAAAAGGACTTGTAAGCAAGGGAGAATGGCAGGAAAGGGATTTGAGGAGGTAGAAAGGACTCGCCATTAAGCACAAGAAAAGGAGCTGAACATTGCCAACATTGCAGTTGGCCAAAAAGGGTGTATGCGTTTTTTTCTGTATATATTCAAGAAAAGGGCATACACTTTTTTAGCCAACCAAAGAGGTGGGCACTGGAAGTCAATACTACAAAAGATATCACTTCGCATCAGTCAGAAGAGCCATCCTCATAAAGCGTAAACAACAAAAATGCAGGACAGGGCAAGGAGAAGAGGGAGCCCTGTGAGACTTATAGTGGAAATGTATATTGCCAATGGCCATTCTGGAGAAGTGTATTGTGTTTACTAAAGCATCTAAAAAATGAGCTACAGAGCATAGGGCACTTGCACTCATGGGCGTATATCTTGGGAAAAACAAAAATCGAGAGGACACAGGCACCCCAATGTTTACCCCCTCTCTGTTTAAAAGATCCTCGACTAGGATATAACTTAAATGTCTCTGGAGAGAAAAAATGGATAGAGATGTGGTACTTAGGTAGAGTGGAATATTATTCAGCCTGGAAATCAATGAAATATGGCCAGTTGTAACAACTCCGGAGGAGTTACGTATGATCATTCTAAGTGACATAATTCAAAAAGAAAAAGACACATATCATAAGATATCACTTAAAGGTGGAATCCAAAATGGCTACACATGAAATAAATTACAAAACAAAAACATAGTCAAATATGTAGAAAACACGCATAAGGCTGCTAAACGGGAAAGGTGGGGAGGGGTGAGGCATCATCCAGGAGGTTGAAATTAGCAAAGATACCATTCCAAATACCAAACTGATAATCAACAAGACCTACACGGTAGCTGAAAGAACTGCACTCAGCACACTCAAGTCACCGGAAAAGAATATATACGACTGGTAAGAATCTGAAAAAGAATTTACTGATGTCTCTCTGTACGTGAATCAAGTGGATGTACAGCAGCAAGAAACAGAGCTTTGAAAATCAGCTGTAACCAATATAGTAATAAATTGAAAAAATAAACGACAGAGAGACAGAGAAAACCTCTTACAACTTTTCCTCAGGGACGGTGATGCAACATGGATTGAACACATCTAGACCCACAGCAGGATGAGACATAAGGCTGGAAACTGTTTGCACTAAGAGAAATGTGAGGTTGGGTGAGGAAATGCACACCTTTTAAAGTAATACTACGTGGTACCCATTCAATGGGTCCCAAATCTGCAGGTTCAAGGGATCTTCCTACAGCTAAAACATGCATGGAAAACCCAGAGGACTGTACACCATGTGATCGGGAGATGTGTCTAAAATGCAGCTCATTTATCCTCTCCTGGTGCTCCTGTTCACCATTCCAGCCACGTTACTTAGAATCTCCCCACTTGGAGAATCAGCACATTTCAACTTCTGTTTCACACATTTTGCAAATTGTGAGGAGGATGAACGGGAAGAGGGGGAACCAATGAGAGAATAGTTGTAGGGGTTTGGACGGGCACATATCACTCTAATTTCCCATTAAGAATAAGAATTGAAAAAAGGCTCAGCCCGCCTCGCCGGAGCCAAAATAGGGCCTGAAGCAATCCTGCGGGTTTGAGGCCAGCTCACAAAAGAGCAACTTAAAAAATGGAGCTCAGGGTCACTGCAATTCACAAACCTGCAGAGTTATAAATGAAAACTAACGTCCAAAAATATGTTGAGGTAAGGCAAAGAAGAGGATCTGAATGCAAGACAGAATTGCAAGAAACAGATTTCAAGAGATAGATTGGACTCGTCTTTAAAGCACATGAAAAGCGGCAGAATTTCGACAATGATGCAGTTGGCCCAAAAGGGCGTATGCGTTTTTTCCTGATTATATCCAGGAAAAAACGCATACGCACTTTATGGGCAAGGAAGCAAGCAAGCAATGCAAATGTGCACAACAAAGAAGTCTCATTTCCCACCGGTCAAAAGGGCCATCCTAAAAAAATTGTAAAAACCAGAAATGCAGGACAGGCCATGGAGAACAGGGAGCCTTTATACGCTGATGGGCAGTGTGTGAACTGCCGAGAGCCACTCTGGAGAAGTGTATGGTGGTTCCTAAATCATCTAAAAAACAGAGCTACAGAGCATAGGACACTTCCAATCATGGGAGTATATCTAGGGAAGTCTAAAAATCAACAAGACACAAGCACACCACAGTTTAGGGCTACTCTGTTTACAAGAACCTCAACTTCAGTACACCTTAAATATCCCAGGAAAGAGAACAATGGATAAAGAAGATGTGGTACTTATGTACAATGGAATATCTCTTCACCATGAAATCAATGTAATAAGGTTAGTAGAAGGATAAAGAGTGGATTTAGGTCCGATAATACTACTTGAAATAAGTCAAACAGAAAAAGAAACATATCATAAGATATCACTTATAGAGGGAGGGTAAATATGGCTGCACAAGAAATGAATTACAGAACAGAACAGTGTCTCACATTTAGAAAACACACTTATGTCAGCTTAAGGGGAAAGGAGAGGTGGGGTGATGCATAAAACCAGAGTTTGAAATTAGCACAGATACCGTTCAATAAACCAAATAGATATTAGACAAGATCTACACCTTGCTCAATGAACTGGCCTCAACACACCCTATACACTGCAGAGAAATATATCTGAGTAATAAGAATCTTAAAACCCATGTATTGATATATCTCCATAAGGGAATCAAATGTGTGCAGAGCGGCACAAACACAGCAGTGAAAATGAGCTAAACCCCATTATAGAAATAAATTTTAGAAACAAAACGCAGAAACAATGAAAGAGAGAAAAATTCTTACAAAATTCGCTCAGGGGCTGTGATGCAACCTGGATTGACCACATGTAAACCCACAGCTGGATAAGACATAAGGCTGGACACTTGGGGATGAGAGGATTGGTGAGCTTTGGTGAGCAACTGCCAAAAGTTTAATGCAATACTTCATGCTACTCATTCCAAGGGTCCCAACACTCCAGGTTGAAGGGAATCTTCCTACAGCTAAACCATGCTTGGGAAACCCAGCGACTGGTATACCATAGGATCAGGAAAGGTTTCTAAAATGCACCTCATTTTTCCTCTCCTGGGACTCCGGATCGACATTCCAGCTGCTTTACTAAAAACATCCCCACATGGAGAGTCAATGCCTTTAAGTTCTGGTATCGCACAGTCTACAGTTAGTGCGGAAGATGAATGGGAATAGGGGGAACCAGTGAGAAACTAGCTGTAGCGGTTTCAATGGGCACATGTCTCTCTAATTTCACATCAGTAAGAAGAATAAACCAAAGGCACAGCAAGGTGCCCCAGAAGAAAAATAGGGCCTGAAGGAATCCTGTGGTTATGAGGCAAGATCAAAAAAATAAGACCTGAAAAATGGAGCTAAGGGCCACTGCAATTCAAAAAGCTGCAGAGTTATAAAGGCCAAATATATTCAAAAATATATTGAGGTAAGGCTATGAAGAGGCATTGAAAGCAAGGCAGAATTGCAGGAAACTGATTTCAGGAGGTAGACTGGAATTGCATTTAAAGCATAGGAAAAGAGGCAGAACGTCGACAATGATGCACTTGGCCAAAAAGGGCGTATGCGTTTTTTCCTGAATATATTCAGGAAAAAACGCATACGCCCTTTTTGGCCAACCAAGCAAGCTTGCAAAGGAAATCTGCACTACAATGAAGTCTCACTTCCCCCAGGTCAAAAGGGCCATCTGAAAAAAGTGTAAAATCCAGAAAGGCAGGACAGGCCATGGAGAACTGGGAGCCTTGTTATGCTGATGGGCGGGATGTAAATTGCCAACAGCCACTGGGGAGAAGTGTATGGTGTTTCCTGAAACATCTAAGAAACAAAGCAACAGAGCCTAGGGCACTTCCACTTATGGTCCTATAGCTTAGGGAAATTAAAATCAAAAAGACACAGCCACCCCAACGTTTGGGACGGCTCTGTTTACAAGAATCTCGTTTACGGTACAAGTTCAATATCGCAGAAAGTGAAAAATGGATAAAGAAGTTGTGGTACTTACGTACAATGCAATATCACTCAGCAATGAAATCTATGTCATCAGGCCCATAGCAGCATAATGAGTGGATTCAGGTATGATGATTTTAACTGAAATAAGTCACACAGAAAAAGAAACATCATAAGATATCACTAATACACGGAATGTAATCTTGGCTACACAGGAACTGAATTACAAAACAGAAAAGGGTCTCAAATTTAGAAAACCAACTTATGCTTGCTTAAGGGGAAAGGTGAGTTGGGGTGCTGCATAAAACCAGAGACTGAAATGAGCACAGATAAATTTCCTTAAGCCAAATATGGAATAGACAAGAGCTACTCCTTGCTCAACGAAATGGACTCAACACCCCATATTAAACGCCTAAGAATGTACCTGACTAGTAAGTATCTTAAAACCTATGGATTACTATGGCTCTGAAAGAGAATCAAGCGTGTGTACAGGGGCATAAAAGCAGCAGTGATAGGACTGCAGAGGTTCGGTGAGCAAATGAAGACCCTTTGAAGTCATATTGCATGGTACCCATTCCACGGGTCTCAACTCTCCAGGCTTAAGGGATTCATCCTTCAGCTAAAACATGCATGTGGAACACAGAGTATGATCAACCGTGTGATCGGGAGACGTGTTCCAATATGTCTCAGTTCTCGTCCCCTGGTACTCGGGTGCAACATTCCAGACGCTTTACTAACACTCTCCCGACTTGGAGAGTCAGTGCCTTTAACCTCCTGTTTGGCCCAGTTTGCAATTTCTGCGGAAGATGAACAGGAATAGGGAGAGCCAATGAGAGACTAGCTGGAGGTGTCTGGACGGGCAAATTTAACTCTCATTTCCCACCAGGAAGAGGAATTAACCAAAGGCTCAGCGTGCCGTGCCGGAACCAGATTAGGGCCTGAAGCAATCCTGCGGTGTTGCGGCCAGCTCACAAGAAAGTGAGTTGAAGAAAGGAGCTCAGGGGCACTGTAATTCACAATCCTGCAGAGTTAGAAATGACAGCTATCGTCCAAAAATATACTGAAGTAAGGCTGCCAAGAGGACTTGAAAGCAGGGCAGAATTGCAGGAAACCGATTTCAGGAGGTAGCCTGGAATTGCATTTAAAGCATAGGAAAAGAGGCAGAACGTCCACAATGATGCACTTGGCCAAAAAGGGCGTATGCGTTTTTTCCTGAATATATTCAGGAAAAAACGCATACGCCCTTTTTGGCCAACCAAGCAAGCTTGCAAAGGAAATCTGCACTACAATGAAGTCTCACTTCCCCCCGGTCAAAAGGGCCATCTGAAAAATGTGCAAAATCCAGAAAGGCAGGACAGGCCATGGAGAACTGGGAGCCTTGTTATGCTGATGGGTGGGATGTAAATTGCCAACAGCCACTCGGGAGAAGTGTATGGTGTTTCCTGAAACATCTAAAAAACAAAGGAACAGAGCCTAGGGCACTTCCACTTATGGTCCTATAGCTTAGGGAAATTAAAATCAAAAAGACACAGCCACCCCAAAATTTGGGACGGCTCTGTTTACAGGAACCTCTTCTGTAGCACAAGTTAAATATGCCAGATAGCAAATAATGGATAAAGAAGTTGCGGTACTTACGTACAACACAATACCTCTCAGCAATGAAAACTATGTCACCAGGCCCGTACCAGCATAATGAGTGGATTGAGGCACAGTGATTCTAAGTGAAAAAAGTCACACAGAAAAAGAAACATCATAAGGTATCACTAATACACGGAATGTGAACTTGGCTAC
Organism: Orcinus orca; assembly: GCF_937001465.1. Classification (NCBI taxonomy): domain Eukaryota; kingdom Metazoa; phylum Chordata; class Mammalia; order Artiodactyla; family Delphinidae; genus Orcinus; species Orcinus orca. Next base: position 69,125 of record NW_026043980.1, read on the forward strand.
ACATGAACTGAGTTACAAAACAGAACAGGGTCTCAAGTTTAGAAAACCAACTTATGCTTGCTTAAGGGGGAAGGTGAGTTGGGGTGCTGCATAAAACCAGAGTTTGAATTTGGCACAGATACCGTTCCATCAGCCAAATATGTAATAGACAAGACCTACCCCTTGCTCAACAAAATGGACTCCACAATGAGGTATCACCTCACACCTGATAGAATGTGCATCATCAGAAAATCTACAAACAAAAAATGCTGGAAAGGGTGTGGAGAAAAGGAACCCTCTTCCACTATTGTTGGGAATATAAATTGATACAGTCACTATGGAGAACAATATGGAGTTTCTTAAGAAACTAACAATAGAATTACCATATGATACAGCAATCCCAGTACTGGACATATACCCAGACAAAACCATAAATCAAAAAGAGACATTCACCGCAATGTTCATTGCCTCACTCTTTACAATATCGAGGTAATGGAAGCAACCTAAATGCCCACAGACAGACGAATGCATAAAGCTGTGGTACATATATAAAATGGAATATTACTAAGCCATGAAAAGAAATGAAATTGGGTCATTTGTAGAGACGTCGATGGATCTAGAGACTGTCATACAGAGTGAAGTAAGTCAGAAAGAGAAAAACAAATCTTGTATATTCATGCATATATGTGGAACCTAGAAAAACTGTACAGATTAACCATTTTGCAAGGCATAAATAGAGCAACAGATGTAGACAACAAACGTATGGACAACAAGGGGGAAAGCTGTTGGGGGGGTGGTGGTGGGAGGAGTTGAGAGACTGGGATTGGCATGTATACATTTATATGTATAAAATAGATAACCAATAAGAACCTGCTGTAT